>NW_028275161.1:22593551-22896932 GCF_013281855.1 Momordica charantia
TAGATCCAACGGGAGGTAAAATGGATATATGGATAAACATATAGAAAGAAAAAAGAGATAAATTTAGGAGAGAGATGGAAAATAATACAAAATTTAAAAAACAAAAAGAAAGAAATAAAAAATTACTAAATATTAACAAACATACGTTGAAAATAGAAAAGAAAGGAATAAAAAATCAAATCTTACAAAAATAAAATTAAAGGACAAAAAATACATTGAAAATCTAATTCAAAATTTGTTACAACATAGGAAGAGGTAGTAGAAACAAATTATTTTTATTTTAAACGGATAACTGAACAAGAATGGTAAAAAACAAATATACAAAATTATTGGAAAAAATCAAATAGACATTTGTCATTGACAAATATTATTTGACAAATTTTCAAAATGAAGAGGTAAATAACGTGAACAAATTCAAATTCTCAAATTCCATTAAGTTTAATTAACAAATCTAGGTGTCCATTGCTAACATGAATATAGTTCAGCAATAATTGTCAATGCACCTCTCCTTAAGGTTGGAGGTTCAAATCCCCTTGATTTATGTTGTATTATAAAAAAAAAAAACTAAAAAAGTGCAACTTAAGCTACATAAAAAACGGTGGTCAGTAATGGATCCAACCAACCAATCTGATGGATTTATTAGGGTCCCCAAAAATATGTTTGAATAGTTGTTTTCTGATAAATTTCATATATTTTTTCAAATTTTAATATGGTTTTGGTTATAGTTTGGAGGCTTGTAATTAAAAGTATGTAACAATTAACTAAAAACCATGGCAGTTTTGGAAAGTAAGCTTGTTAGAAGAGCACTCGGGGAATTGGAAACACCCCGTTTTTATAATTGAAAAATGAGGCATTTTTTGGTGTTTTTTTTAAGTAATTTTTTAAAAATTTGTTACTCTATATTTTGGTATTTAATTGTATTCAAATTTTTTCTGAAACAAAAATCGTACTGATATTTACCATTTTATCCTCTCCCCTGGCTTTCCATCCGTTTCTTTAGGTAGCTGGCTTTCCGTGCAAACAGCTATTTAGTTAATTGTTATATACATTTAAAATTAATATATTTATCCAAACGAGCAAAACAACGGTAGTTGACTTATATCTCAAACCATGAGGTTGTGAGTTTGATCTCCACCTTCACATGTTGTACTTAAAAAAAATAATGTTTTTATATATATATATATATAATTTACAACTTCCTTGGTTTAATAAATTACTTTTTATTTTTTTAAAACCCAAGCCAAATTTTATATAGCCTACAAAAAATTAATTCCATCGGGTTTTAAAATCCTAAGTAGGTTTTTCTTAAACAATATAATATAAGCTGGTTGATGTTGAAATTCGATTTGCTCATGTATCCATCAAAGTGTGATACAAGTGGTGCCTCCGATGATGGTAACCTACGAGACCGAACTCAACTAGTACTCTGTTACATGTATTATGAAGGAAGTCGGTATCAATTCGAATTAAGAAGAGAAGAACTTAAGTGCTGGTGCAAGAAGTTGCATACCTTGAAAAATGTTCTTTCTCATTGTTTTATTGAGGAGTGGTTTTGGAATCGTGCCCTAGAAAATTAGGACCATACTACTAGAGTCTGATGTTATGCCGACTTTAAAGATGCTCCATCATTACATGATGTCATATCCATCGTATGTCAAATTCCTTCCAGCCTGGTGTGCTTTATTCACCTCACTTTCATGACGTGACGTGATGACCCAAATTTCCTTACATGGAGTTGTCTCCCAGAATCAGTGGGAAAATTGTCTCCGAGTGTTTATAATATTGTTTAATTACCAACAAACAACTTTCAATTAAAAAAAAAACAAACTAAAACTGAATTTAACGTCATATTATGTAATTATATATGACTAATAAATTAGAGATTTTAAAAAAAGGACACGCAATGTGTGTGTATAAAACTTAGTTGCATGATTTCGAGCTGGTTTGTATGGAGAGATAGTTGGGTTTAAATAATTTAACAATTTTGGCTCATGGTTAATGTTAATTATATTTCATTCAATAACATGTTTTAGTTTTGTTTTACTTTCCAACAACGTCTATAAAATAATATAATAATTATTTAAAATATATTTATCATTATATAAAAATACTCCAACTATTACTAATTTTAATTCCACGTTTGAAAATACATCAATAGGTAAAGTCTAACATTCATTGTGTTTTCCTCGCAAAATATTGAATAACGATAAAAAAAAAGATTCAAAATGTTTAATTATTAAAAATAAAAGAACATTTTATTGTGTTCAACTCGACTCAACAATTATAATATAAATCAATCAACAAAATTGAAACAAAGTAAAACGACATGTGTTAACATAATTTGAAAATTAAAATTTCTACGCTCATTTATTCTGGAGGATCAACTATACCACAATGCAATTGTTCACTAATAATCTAATTTACATCAATAATTTGTGAGGGAAAGATGCACGTGATTCGGAGGGGAATGAAGACAAGAGAGATGGTGCCAAAGGAGGACATTGCTTTCAGTGCTGTGTGGTCTTTCTCGAGATCCATGGCTTTTTTTTAATTTCAGGTCCCCGTCCCAATCGATCAATATATTGTTTTCTCACAAATAACAATAATGCAATGCAAAAAGTATCCCCCCATGTGACACTCACACGTGTTGTAGCTCCTTTTTCCTTCTCTTTTTTCTTGGCTACAAAATGTAAAATGTAAAATGTAAAATTATATTATTAAAATTAGGAAGATAAAGGGGAAAAAAACGCAATATATTAGAGTTTAAAATTTTACACAAATAACATAATTTAATCAAAATAAAAATAAAAAATTTTAGAAAGAAAAATAATAGAGCTCATGACATTTTCTTAAACAGATATGATATTTTTGCCATCCAATTAAAAGATTGACACGTGGAGGTTGAAAGTGGCGGTAGTACCATGGTACGTTACCGCGCGTGGTCTTCAAGTTTATGAATGACCTTTAATTTAATTTCTAAAATAAGAAAAATACCATTTACAAGTTGATGACCCCACATTGATTCCGAACATCTCCAGCCAATGACCCGGTCTCGTGATTAATCAAATACTGACAAAAGCTGTTGAAATTTCGAAACCCTTTTTTTTTAATGCTAATTCAATTACAATTTTTAGCTGCTGATTTTCCTTAAATTAAATAACAATGTTTAATTACGTCGTACTTCTGTTAAGCAAGAAAATTGAGTACTTCTATTTAATCCGTATTAATAGAATTCCATATATAATACGTCATATCTACCTAACTAAAATCATGTCATTTATCTATTAAATTAAATATATACAAACGTATGGAAAAAGAAAGTGGACTTCTAAAAAATTTGTAGATGGAAAATAAATAAATAAAAATTGGAGGATGGAACCATATTTAATTGCATGTTTTTATCATTAGATTATATGTAACTTGATGCTTTGGCTATTTGCCAGATCCAATCTCGAGTGCAATATATTAAACTAATGTTTAGTAATTGAAATAAAAACTTCAAGGGTATCTTTACTCAAAAAAAAAAAAAAAAAGGTTCAAGGTATCAGAATCGTTTGTTTTCTAGTGAATTCTTATACTTCGATTTAACTTGCATTTTTTGATTGCCAAACGTTACTCCAGTTGACACTTTTAATTAGATGGGGAGTAAATCATTGTTATTCATATTTTTTTTTATTCTTTTGTAATATGATTTTTCCTTTTTATATAGCGCAGTATCAAATATAACCTTTAAAAAGTATGAGATGTTTTATCCACTTAATTATATTTTTATTAGATTTTATAATATAATTTCAAATGTTATTTAAAGTAAGTCAAATACGAGTATAAATACTTTTATGCTAAGAAGAAATTTGATTGTCGATACGAACATATTTTAGAAATTAATAATTTTGTTTATATGTTAGAAGTTGAGGTTTAATCCTTCATTTTACCTTTTAAATAAATAACAAATATTTAAATCTACATAATTTAATCTTAATAAGTTGAATTATATTTGACTCAAAAATTGATTTAATATTAATATTAATTATCATAATGTTAATAGTATGCTATTAATAATTCTGTTGGGAAACTATTTCTTTTTTAGTTTTAAAATTTCAAAATTTATAATGGTTTTCTCAAGGTACATTTTAACATTTACTAAAAATACAACTCTTTAGCCAATCTTAAAAAGACAAAACACAAATTTGATTAAAGAGTATATAACTCCAAAATAATATAAACTAATGTTTAAGTTTAATTCTAAAAAACATAAAATTAAAAATAAAATGATTATTTAACTAGTCCATACTACTCTACCTATTTTTTTTTAGTATACTATCGTGTCACGTTTATTAATAATAGAATAACGAGATTAATAAATAATAAAGACAAGTGAAGAATAATAAATTGAAATATTGTGAGAAAATCAACACCTAACATGTAACCTGTGAGATGGGCACAAATAATGTCATAAACTAGTTAGGTGTTTACTAAATATCTCCTATTTCACCACAGTTAAAAAATTTAAAAAGATGAATGTATAAAGAAATTCGAGGGAAAAATAAAATAAATAACGGTAAATCTTTCCCGGCCCATATCGGTAAGTAAAAATATTGTAAACCTAAAAATTATAAAAAGACTGCTGAGTGAGGCCGAGAGGCGAAAATCGCGATCCCAACGCCGCGAACTGTTCGATAGTATAAAAGGCCCTCCAAAGTCGGGGAATCCTTCGCAACAAAATTTCGACGTAACAGAGAGGGAGAAGCGCGAGCAGTTCTACCAGCATCTTGCCGCAGCCGTGGAATGCAGCAGAGAGGTAGAGCAAACAACCGAAGATCCAGGAGCTTTTCCAGATGCCGCCTCGCCGTTGAGGGTTCTTAGGCTTCGTTTATATCTCTATCTTCCTCCTCTTCCTCACTCTCGCATTCTTCTTTCTCGGTTCTAATCGGCGGCAATGGCTTCTCCTAACAATGCCGGTAAATCTCTCATTCTTCTGTACTGTAATTCACACTGTGTTTCCATTTCTGTTCAACTTTTCCTGACTGGATCTGTTGCTTTCGTCTTTAAAAGGAGAGGAGCGCGAGGTGCAGAAGAACTACTGGATGGAGCACTCTGCGGATTTGACTGTGGAGGCTATGATGCTTGACTCCCAAGCCTCTGATCTTGACAAAGAAGAGCGACCTGAAGTAATGCTTCTAACTTCACGTCCTTCATTAGTATTAGCGTCATTTTTTTTTTCTGTTTGATATGTTTGAATTTATCATATGGTTCGGTCACAGATGTTGTCGTTTTGTCTGGTTTAAGATCTGTCTTCTCGGTATAATTGATCGTATTGCAGAATGTTCCATCTTATTCTCAATTTTCAGTATTAGTAGTATAGTTCTGAACAGTTCCAGTTATGAAGCTGGATGATTCGGTTCATTCGTTAAATCTTAGGATTACGTTAGTTGGAGCCGGAGTCAATTCGTACTTTCTCCACTCTAATTCAGAGTCGAGGAAATTTGTAAGATGTAGCATCAGTGTTTAAGATATATGCAGAGTCCTTAAACTGGCCCTCCACAGGTTCTTTCTCTGCTTCCTGATTATGATGGCAAAACCGTATTGGAACTTGGAGCAGGAATCGGCCGTTTTACTGGCGAATTAGCGCTGAAGGCTGGCCATGTTATTGCTCTAGACTTCATAGAGAATGCAATAAAGAAGGTAAGGTTAAAAATGAATTTCATATCATGCCAAAACGGAACTGTTGTTTTATACTTGCACCTGCACGGTAGTATTTTGTATCTTATAACCTTAATATTATAATTGTAGAATGAAAGCATCAACAGCCACCACAAGAACGTCAAGTTCATTTGTGCCGATGTGACATCGCCAGAGCTACTCATTTCTGATGAGTCAATAGATTTGATATTCTCAAATTGGCTGCTCATGTATTTATCTGATAAAGAGGTACTATAATTTCTTTCCTACCGTTTGGTGCTTTAGGAGCCAATGGACGGTGCACACTACATGACATTGGAGTCTTCAATTTTACCAATTGCCTATGACTTACTACGTGTTGTTGATCGAATCGGAAAATCAGAATTTTTCTTGAACTATTGTACATGAATGGTTTTTGGTAGGTTGTTTGTTCAAGAATGCGATGCATTATTTTGAGTTGCTCTTTAATTGAGGACATAAAAATCCTCAACCAAACTTTGAACGGAAGACAAATGGTATTAGCCTATTGCCTAGACTGAGGAAGCTGTGGCTAATTCTTAATTCGAACTAAGAGCAGACTAAACAATATTTATATTATTTTTCATGCTATGGAAGATAGCCAATTTGGTTGTTAAATAGCACAAAGCATTTGGCTAGCACAGACTATTTCATATTTTATTTATTTATTATTATTATTATTTTTTGTATCAAGATAAAAAGATTTTTAAGGGTTTCTTTCTCTTCCTTTTTCTTTTTGCTGTTCTGTATGCACATGTCACGTGTTTTATGGATTTATGGATCTATTTTATTTATGCGCTGTTCTCTTTTGTTCTCATTTCAGCTTACAAATTTCTTCTATTAGACCTGGAGAAATTATACGTTAAATCCTGGAGTTCAATATTTTGCAATCTTCATTAGATTAAGCCTGCTTCATATTACTTTTCCTTTCAAGAAACCTATTTTTTTGATATATGAACCATAGGTGGAGAATTTGGCTGGAAGGATAATGAAATGGTTGAAGGTTGGTGGATATATATTCTTCAGAGAGTCATGTTTTCACCAGTCTGGAGACTCTAAGCGCAAATACAACCCAACGCATTATAGGGAACCCAGGTTTTATACAAAGGTTGTTTTCATCTTCTTTATTATTATTTTCATAAATTTTTACCCCTTTGAAACCTTCAGATGTTGTGGATTAACTGTATGACTATTATTTCCTATTGCTATTCAACTTCAACTTCAACGAATCATCATTATCATTAAAAGAAGAAAAAAAAAAGGAAAAACCAACAGGTTGTCATCTGATAGTGCTTTGCTGAAATTGTGATGGAAAAGAATAAATGAATAATGTATAATGGAGAATTTATATATGCATTAGCCCTAAATATATAGTTTATAAAGATAATGTTTTTCCAGGTTCACAATCCTGATGTAGTTTTTAGGAATAATTCATAAAAGACTGCATCAGTGAACCTTTTCTGATAAAATGGCTATTACTATATACATGATTCGGTAGTACTTGTGGAACTAGCAGAGGTAATTTTAGAACAAAGCATCTGTAGGAGTCGTCTATTGAAGTGCACGACGTTATGTCCTTCCCATTACTTTTGCTTCTCCTCAAGATTGTAAAAGACAAGTATGTCTGATGGTGCCAGGTTGATGTCATACTAGTTTGATGTATATTTGGTCTTGCATGTGAAGATTGTCCATTTATACTTAGCATATGAGTTCTTAGAATGTAGATCACGACATTCCCAGCTTGAAAACCTCTTTTACATCATTTGCAGATTTTTAAAGAATGCCAAATGCGCGATGAGTGTGGAAACTCCTATGAACTCTCTCTTATAAGCTCCAAATGTATTGGTGCTTATGTACGAGCTAAGAAGAACCAAAACCAGGTACTTTCTGGTGGAAGTTGATCTCACTATTCCTTTTTATGTTTCTTACTGTTTATTACTAACAAAAACCAGGTACTTTCTGGTGGAAGTTGATCTCTCTGTTCCTTTTTATGTTTCTTACTGTTTATTACTAACAAAATGCACACTTCGATTTTACTTAGATTTGCTGGGTATGGCAGAAAGTCCACTCACAGGAAGACAAGGGATTCCAGAGATTTTTAGATAATGTCCAATATAAATGTAATGGCATACTGCGTTACGAGCGTGTATTTGGTCAAGGTTTTGTCAGTACAGGAGGAATAGGTAAGCCTTATTGTTAAATTCTCTTCTTGTTCTGCTGTCATTATGTCTCTAATCTTTTCAATGCCAACGCATTTAGATGATTTAATATACTTCTTTTTGGGAAATAGTTTGACCACTAACTGCAGGATCGGTTCGTGATGTAAGTACTGAGAATCTTAGTTATTCAAGGTTTATCTCATTATGAGCTGACAACTTCTACTCGTGTAATTTTTCCTGAGTGAAAATCTATTATAGTTTGATAAGTGAAATTAGTTTTTTTTTTGGTGTGAAAAAAATCTGCAGTAGCTTATTATAAAGAGAAGTTAGACTTGTGATTGTACGTAGGATCTCCCACTGTTTATGAGTAGTATCTTGTGTGCTTTCCACATGAACTAACGAATAGGTGTCCTTCTATAAATATAATCTTTCCATTTTAAAAATTTTAGCAAGTTAGACAAAAATACTTTTAAAATTTAAAATTTTTATTATTATATATATATATACACATATATATATATTTGAATTCAAGACGAAGTGGGGTCCATCCAGGGCAGTCAGAAGGACTTAGCCTTGTGCACAAACCACAATTGTTCTCACCGATGTGGACTCCTGTCAAATGTTATTGTTAATTTTCTTTTCTGATGAAGCAGTGAAGGGCGTGACGACTAGATTAAAAATATGAAGTGAGAAGGTTGGTGGAGGTCCTCAGCTTGCTAATTAAATAGTATCCTTTCAATTCAGTTAGGGGTGTTTGGCTCATAGATCGTATTTGTATAACATGGGATTGGATGTCTGGGATTACGTTGAGTTTGTGGTTACACTTATCTTACAGACTACATAAACTCTACATTAGTCTTCACAAATCGTTAACCTACGAGCCAAAAAGGGACACAGTAAACTTTAGGCTTCCAAAGTTTATTCGCTTCACAAACAAACTTCCTCATCGTATGCTAGGCAAATCTAAGCTTTCGTAGACCTGTGAACCAAACGGTTGTTTATTGATTAGTATGTTTAATTTTAATCGTTATTTAAAAAAGTTTACCTTTCCGTAAATGTAGAGACCACCAAAGAATTCGTTGCAAAGCTAGAACTGAAGCCTGGTCAAAAAGTTCTAGACGTTGGTTGTGGCATTGGGGGTGGTGACTTTTATATGGCAGAGAACTTTGATGTCGAGGTTGTTGGCATTGATCTCTCCATCAACATGATTTCTTTTGCTCTCGAGGCGGCCATTGGACGCAAATGCCCTGTTGAATTCGAGGTTGCTGATTGTACCAAGAAAACATATCCAGAAAATACCTTTGATGTGATATACAGCCGGGACACAATATTACACATTCAAGTAAGAAATATCTCCATGTTCTTTGGGGATCTCATTTTTTACTAATTATCAGTATTTATTTATCTTTTCTTTAGTTCTCATTCATCAAAATGTAGTTGAGCTTGTTGTCAATTTCCAAACTCAACAATTGTTATTAACAAACTAATTTCATATTCGTTTAAGCATATATTGGAAATTACCAGACTGGGTTTATTATACATGATTGACAATCTGATCAAGCTACAAATCTATACCGTATAATGATGTTTCAATATGGTAATCTTGCGAGATATGGCAGTCATAATTGGTCTCAAGACCTTTTGTTTTACTTTTTCTTTCTTCGTAGTATCTGCATATCTGAATTTTCTGAACTATTGATCTATTGCAGGATAAACCTGCGCTGTTTAAAACCTTTTACAAGTGGTTGAAGCCAGGAGGTAAGGTTCTTATCAGTGATTATTGCAGAAGTGACAGTACTCCGACAGAAGAGTTTGCTGAGTATATCAAGCAGAGAGGATATGATCTTCATGATGTAAAGGCATATGGTCAGGCAAGTTTAACTATCTCATTCAGCTCTCTCTTGGTTAGTGGCTCTTGTTTTTTTTATCATGCAAGCTCATTATAGATTTTATATTTTCAACAGATGCTGCGAGATGCTGGCTTTGACGAGGTCATTGCAGAGGATCGCACTGATCAGGTATTAATGTTTTCTTTGTAGACTCATAGTAGCGCACTATGTTGCACTTTCATATCTAAAGATCTTACATGTTTGCATCCTTCAGTTCATCAGAGTTTTGCAACGTGAATTGAGTACTATAGAAAAAGAGAAGGAAGAGTTCATTCAGGACTTTTCTGCGGTAAGTTTTTTCTCCCTTTTTGGTACTTTTAATGGTAGTATTTGCTTCTAGTTCGGTGTTTTTTCCTCACTCGTCTGTGATTGAACTCAATTCAGGAGGACTACAACGAAATAGTAGATGGTTGGAAAGCAAAACTAGTCCGGAGCTCCAGTGGTGAGCAAAGATGGGGACTCTTCATTGCCAAGAAAAAGTGATTATAATTTATGCTATATTTCAGTTTGTTGTTCCTTATTTGAAGTCATTATTTGCTCTCTCTCAAGTCTTAAGTACCTCGTTCATTTGACAGAACAATCTCCTTTTATAATAATAAAACCGTTTAGTTTTGAAAATGTTCCTTGTTCGTGCCACGAAGTTCCCTCCTTTTTCATCTCTTTTCTCTCTCTCTTGATGTATGCTACAGAATATTATCATTTCGCATATTGGCGTGCAAGAGGTTTTCTGAATTCGATGATGTAGCTTAAAACTAAGTCCGATTATCCTTTGTTTTTCACTAGGCAAAATTAGTGGGTGGTTTATAAATCAGATTGAAGAAAAGAATTGACATTTGGCTATAGTCGTGTAGATTAGAAATTTGACTTCAGCTATTGAATGTTGATCAACTGGACCACGAACATTTATCATTGTGAATTATGCTGCATTTAGATGGTATGTTGAGGAAAAGATTCTCTGCCTCTTGTCTTCCTGTGCATTTCCTCATTCACATTTGAAATTTTATTAAAAAATTTCCATTCTCACTTTTACATTCACATCGACGAGTTATTAACTCCGTTGAAATTGAAACTTGCTGATTTCCAAAATCATCGTTTAGGTGTCCTGTTGTGGCTCATACTCGAATTCTTCAATTTCGTGGATAAGTAATTCTTGGAGGAGATTGGAGAAAGGTAAAACTTTTACCTCACCGATATGTTTCAAAATCATCAACTTTCACATTTCATAGAACAGAAACAACTTAGAAACATACAACACATTCTTTCACATTAGGAAATGAGAATCTATTTCCCCTCACTGATCAAACTTCAGAACTGAAAATTGTATTGATAAAACACTGCTTGTACGATATGAACAGCAAACTGCTCGAACAAACGGTTAAATCTCAGCGCCCTCATCATCATCTTCATAGTCAAGGTCTTCATCAACTGTGGCATCTTGATACTGTTGATACTCGGCAACAAGATCGTTCATGTTGCTTTCTGCTTCAGTAAACTCCATCTCATCCATTCCTTCTCCAGTATACCAGTGCAAGAAGGCCTTCCTACGAAACATTGCTGTGAACTGCTCACTCACTCTTCTAAACATCTCCTGTATTGAAGTTGAATTTCCAACGAAAGTAGAAGCCAGAGGGAACCCTTTAGGTGGAATGTCACAAACGCTAGACTTCACATTATTTGGAATCCATTCCACGAAGTAGGAAGAGTTTTTGTTCTGCACATTCATCATCTGCTCGTCGACTTCTTTGGTACTCATTTTGCCTCGAAACATGGCAGATGCCGTAAGATATCGGCCATGGCGTGGATCAGCTGCACACATCATGTTCTTGGCATCCCACATTTGCTGCGTCAATTCAGGAACTGTCAGAGATCTGTACTGCTGCGATCCACGGGACGTCAGAGGTGCAAAGCCAACCATGAAGAAATGAAGTCGAGGGAAAGGGATTAAGTTCACAGCCAGTTTTCGGAGGTCCGAGTTCAGCTGGCCAGGGAACCTCAAGCAACAGGTAACTCCACTCATTGTTGCTGAAATTAGATGATTCAAGTCCCCAACTGAAAGAGTAGAATGAAGATCAGCATTAAAACTTAAACTTACAATCAAGTGGGACAAGATAAAAGTTGAAAATTTGAAGGTGTACTCACAACTTGGGGTGGTGAGCTTGAGAGTCCTAAAACATATGTCATAGAGTGCTTCATTGTCAAGTACCATACATTCATCAGCATTCTCTACTAGTTGATGTACTGAAAGAGTAGCATTATATGGCTCCACAACAGTGTCTGACACCTTTGGAGATGGAAACACTGAGAAAGTGAGCATCATTCTATCTGGATATTCCTCCCTAATCTTGGAGATCAGAAGAGTACCCATTCCAGATCCTGTTCCACCTCCAAGTGAATGACACACTTGAAACCCTGAAAAGTTGGACAAAATAGATGAAAATTAAGTAAAATAGGGAGTTGATTAGGAGAATCAACCCATTCACACCTCAATTTTGAAGGATCGGGAGAATATTTGCGAGATACGATTCGAGAACCGTTAGAATTCTAACATTGTGTCAGTATCTAAGAATAAAGTATACTCTAAATCGAATGGTACGGCGAAAGAATCAAGAATTCTATGTCAGCAGAGTAATTAATGGTATCGACAAATTAAAAGCCGGCTATTATAGCAACTTTTGGCTCGTACTCAAGTAAGGCCACTTCAACTGCCGGCTAGTCAATTCAAGAACACACTTCTATTATGTCATTCTGTTTTGAATAATAATCGTTTTATCTTTTCTACAATTCTTCCCTCACTTGTTTCGATTTGAATCCAATAAGCCCTCTTTTAGTTTTGTTTTGAAACAGACCTTTCTTAAACCCAAAGGAACAATGGAGAGTTGATTACCCTGAAGAGAATCACAATTCTCAGCCTCCTTCCTGACAACATCAAGCACTGAATCAATAAGCTCTGCACCTTCTGTGTAGTGGCCTTTAGCCCAGTTGTTGCCGGCGCCGGATTGGCCGAACACGAAGTTGTCTGGCCGAAAAATCTGGCCGTACGGCCCTGTCCTGACGGAGTCCATTGTTCCTGGTTCAAGGTCCATCAGCACCGCCCTCGGCACGTACCTTCCCCCACTCGCTTCATTGTAATACACGCTCGCTCTCTCTAGCTGCAGCTCCGAATTTCCGGCATACCTATCACACGCCGAGACTCAGAATTCTTTTACACACATGAAATGGACCAAATCAAAACAAATACCTCAAAATCTTAATTTTGTTGTGTATCTTTTTCAAACTAATTAGATTAATTAGGGATGCCGAACATCCTTGTTACAATTGAATATTCAGATGGTACAAAAATTCAAAGGACATAGATTACTGTCATGGTAATTTTGAGATGGAATTCTAAGAATTTGAAAAGTACCTGCCGGTCGGGTCGATGCCATGCTCGTCGCAAACCACCTCCCAGAACTTCGCGCCGATTTGGTTCCCACATTGCCCTCCCTGAATGTGCAGAATCTCACGCATTTTCGGTTGGTGGGTGAGGGCAAAACCGGGAGACCAAGATGATTTTCCAACGGCCACGGACAGTACTGAGGACGAGAAAAGACGTTGTGTAAGAGTTCGTTATTTATAGTAACGCCTTGGAGTGATCCGACGGTGGTGGTTGATGAATGGATGGAGGGTGGAGATTGGAGGAGGGGTAATGATCGGACGGACCAGACGCGTCCGTCCGATGGGAGAGGAGTTTGGCGTTTTATTGGGTGAGAATGGAAGCCATTTGTTGCTCTTCCATGCTCCTCGCCGGCTGAAAAGGGCTACCATTATCTCTAAAATTCACTTGACCATGTAATTACTAAAATGCCCCTTGACATAGATTTCCATTACTAGTTTAGGTTAGTTCCTAACATTTAATTTGTTCTTTACATAAATGGTTAAAACTTAAAACAACCAACTTTCTAAATTTTTCATAAGGATAAAATATGGTTCACTTTGAAAGTAATCTTAGTTTTACCGAAAATACTTCATTATAAAAGTGGGCTCCTTGTCCAATTGATGTGAAATTTTGCTTGCACTCCAATCAATATAAGATTATGCAATCTTGTATAAGTTGAAATCTCTCACGTCTTTATGTCATTTCAAAGAATTAAAAGTTAAAACCATAAGAAAAGGGGGAAATTTTTTTGAGATAACTTTGTTCCGTTCTTTGTCTCAACTCTTAACCTTGCCTTCGGTAAAAAAGTTGTCATTTCATAGAATTTTTCAGTATTAAAACACCAATATAATTACAGAAAAAAGCTGCTTAAAAGTTCAATTAGTTTTTCTAGGGTTATTATTAATAACTATTTGTTTATTTTCTTTTTTCATTTTTGAAGGGTTCGGTGAAAGAAACAAATTATGATCCATTAATTTTGGAGAATGGAAAATGGATAAAGCTGTGCTTCAAAATAATTATATATAACTACTAGATTCTATTCGGTGCTCTTATATTAGCAAGCTGAAGTGATTTAATCTAAAACTAAATATTTATTGTTTCTGTTTCTATATTTTTAATAAAGAAAAATTAATTGTATGGTTCCAACATCCATGAATTTAAATACGGTAAAATAATACTTTTATTTAGGTTTTGAAACAAATTGAAAATGAGAACAAGAAAGAAAAAAGATTTTGGTTGTTTCTAAAATTTTTATATAATTTTAAGAATGATCCAAAAGAGAAGAAAAAAAAAACATAGTTAGTTGCAAGATGTTTAGATTTCTTCAGAAAATCGAAAACAAGAAACAAGAAACGAGAGTGTTTCTAAACGTACCTAACTTTTTTCTAAATCAATATAATACAAAACAATATACTTTTAAATTCAAATTATACATTTATATATCGTGTCAATTACGTTAATGTTCTAGTTTCATTAATCAATAATCCTTTTCTTTTAAGTTCAACAATATTGTAAAAGCGGGGATATCAAATTATGGGTACCTTGTCCAGCACATATTGACAAATAAGCATGTTTCTTAATTTCAATCGAGTATGTTGAGAAATCTTATTGTTCTTTGGGAAATTTTAATGTGATTGTTAATTTAATTAAATTATTTTCCTAGTTTAGAGTTAAAATAATTTTTAATAGAAGGAAAATAATAGTGCGGACAATCATGTCATTAAATTGATAAACTAAAGGGCATATCCTATCTCCATTTATCTATTTTAATTTTCTCTTTAATTTGACACTCTCTTGGTCTTTGTATGATTTCTCATACATCATATTTATCTCCTACACAGAAATGTCTAAGTTTAGTTAGCTACTTAATTTTATTTTTATTTTTAAAAACCAAGACTTCAATATCTGTACTAAAAATAGATTTAAAGAAGATACAAGATATTATACTATATACCATAGTTGCATGAAAATATAAGAAAAAATCCTCTAATCTTATGCAAATTATTAAGGCACTTCTCAAATCCTTCTTCCATTTCCCAAAGTCTACAAATTTAGCTGGCTAGGTAATTATATATATATATATATATATATATATATTAATTATTCAGCTGGATTGTTAGAGTCTGGAAATTTTGTTAAATAAAAAAAAAAGGAAAAAAAGTAAAACATAGATATATTTTGGTCATTCTTGTTCTTGGTACCTGAAAATTATGTCCTTGTAAATCATGTAAGCAGAGGTAATCAGGTAAAAGAGAAACAGCTGCATGCATGAGAAAACATAGCATAAAAATGGTATATTTATCCCTCTGTGTGTCTCTGTGTGATAAAGATTTTAAGTTTTGATTAAAAAGATGAAGTAGTGGGTGTAGAGAGTACGTGGGTGCAGCAGCCTCTGATCAGATGGTGAAATAGAGAAAGAAAAGAAAGGGGCAGACTGGGCTATTGCCGAGGCACCCACATTCCCAAAACCCCAACACACAATAATTAATTAATTAATTATAATAAGCTAATAAAATGATAGTCAAATGTATATTAAAAAGCCTGTCTGATTCTCTCTCTTTTTGTCATGCACTGAATTGCATTAACGACACACAACTGATGAGTTTCGGAGACAAGACATCCTCATTCATTCATCCCTCTAATCACAAATCTAATTAATTACTCAACCCCTGATTTTATTGTATCATATGCTTCTTTATACTTACTACTGTTCGATTGGACCAATTAACTTTCTCACATAAATATCTACTTCTTTTTGGTTTCTGCTTCCAAAAAGGGTTTTGTGTGATTCTTACGAGGGATTTTTTTTTTCTTTTTTAAATTATGTTGAGGTTAGAATTCTGCCGATGCTCGTATCTTTATGTTTACGTTAGGAGAGAGAAGAAAGGGATGGTAGTGTAGTGTTTGATTGAAGATTGTCGTCCCAAATATGTATTATAGTCCTTGCATTAACCGATTTTTTCGATGTGCTTTAAAAGATATCTATATGGTCCTTGCATTAACCATTATCGATGTATATATATAGCGACGTGTTGTAAAAGATAAGGTTGTTTTTGCATAGGAGCATAATTCTCCTGAACACACACCTATATAAATATAAATGAGACAAATGGTAATTACATAATAAATATTTTTGGTACTTGGGTGGGTGGGGCGAATTCATCTTCCAATAAATATTTTTAATAATGGCCACATATATAATATATTAATGGTTGAATAAGTTTAAAAAGAGAAAAAAAGATAGAAACAACAAATTTTAGGGAAGTAATTATGAACATGACAAAATAAAAAAATCCAATCAATCTTAGATTAATCATCGATTAAATATTTAAATCGATATGTTCACTAAAACTTAGGAAATAATAATTTCTTCTTTACTACTTTTCATCCTTCTCTATATAGAAAATGTTGTATATATAGTAAAATAACTTGATAGTCTCTCCATATTACAAAAAGTTCACTCCAGACATGTAATTAGTATAAGCCAGAAATTTTGATTCATACATTTACTGGAATTAAAAATTTCGAAGTAAAATAAGTTAACCTTAAAGGATAATACAGAGAGAGAATTAATAAGTAAATGATTTGGTGAGAAGAATTATTAGCATAGGCCATAACCAAATTTAAAACATTGTCTCACCAATAATATATACAAAAACAACAACATAGATGAAGAAGCTGATACAGCTAGCTCATAATCATCATATAAACAAACAAAAACACTTGCTAAGAACAAAAAATTAAAGGGTTGGATAATTAATTAAGATTAAAAAAAAACATATATTGTTTCTCCCACTAATTCTTTACTTATGACTGAAGAAATATTTTGAAAAGAAATAAAAAAAAAAATTGGGAGACAAAAAGGGGTTCTGATTACGTATTTCCATCCAGAGAATTGGAATCTATTTTTTTCTTTTTTCACTTTATTTCCCTTCTCATTCTCACTTTTCTTTTCTTCTCATTTCACACAACATTACTTAACCCACCCAACACATTATTATTATTTCTCGTGAAAAACATTAAAAAAAGAAAAAAAAAAGCTGTTGGTTTGGCAGACAAGTTGACTTTCATGCCCTCAACTGTTTTAATTCTCTGATCCCACCCTTCAATTGTCATCTTCTTCCTCATTTAATCTACAAATATATTATATATATATATATATATATGTTTTGATTTCCAAGATGAAAACCCAGATTAGGGTTTTTATATAATAAAATAAAAAGTGTAATTGAGTTATATATATATATATATATATTATATGGTAGGGTTTTTAGGGAGAAGAACAGAACATTCCGTCCTCCCATAGGGTTATTTTTTAGGGTCAATGTCAAATGGGTCGTTGAATTCTTTTTCGCTGATCTTGAGATCTGAGAGAGAGAGAGAGAGAGAGAGAGAGAGAGAGAGAGAGAGAGAGAGAGAGAGAGAGAGAGAGGCCGTGTCATCGATTTGTTCTACAAAAAATTCAATTTCCTCTTACAAAAAGAATGACTTTACAATACACAGGCAGCTGTTTGTTCTTTGAATTTAAAAATCCAATCTTTATTTTATTTTTTTGGTAGTGAGTTTTCATTGGGGTTGGAGATTGTGATGGTTTGGTATTATTCTTGTTATTACACACAATGTAATAGACACGACAGATTATAAATACACAGAGACAGACAGTAGGGTTTTCAGAAAGGGCAGTGATTAGCCCTTCCTTGGCCCTCAACCCAACCCAACAACAATTTTGTGTTTTTTTTTTCTTTTGAGAAATAATTAAACAATTATTATGAATTCCATTCCATTTGGATTTCAAATGGGGTATAGAGAGAGAGAAAGAGACTCGAAAATTGAGTCATTCCTATCATAATGACCAAAGGACTAGTGTTCAGAGAGGCAAAAAAAAAAAAAAGAGGTGCATGGGGAGTAGCAGGGAGATGGATTCAGATATATATTGGACCTCCATTAAATTCAACGTCTTTAAAAAGGAGGAAATTTGGAAAAAAAAAATATAGAGAGAATGGAATACAATACAAGTACCCAAAAATAAAATTGCCCACTCACTCATTCAGTCTAATTTTATTTATTACCATTTTTTTTGTTTTGGTGTTGCAAATACGACAATTGTTTCAGAAGGCAAATGTTGTATATATTGTGTAGATCTTTCCCTTCCTGTCCATATAATGCATAAAATAAATACAGAAAGAGAGAGATGTGTTGTGATTGGTGGACAGAGTGGAGGGTAGAATGGAAATGAGGGTGATTGAAGAGGGTAAAAGGGGAATCCAACCGTACAAAAAATTCTGCCAAATCACACATCAGAGAGAGAAAGAGGGGCAGTTTGGATTGAGAATAAGGGTGAAAGCCACGACACAATAAAATTAAATGAATCAAAGAAATTACAAGAAATGAATTACCTTATCATAACCCTCATCATCGTCACGTCGTTTTTCATTCACCACTCCCAAAAAACTCTCTCTCTTTCTTTCTCTAACAACAGAATTCCACGCTTCTCTCCCAAAACAAAGAACCCTTTCACAATTTGAGCTCAAACAATATAATCCCAATTCCACACATTTTATCAATATCTGTATCTATATATTGGAATTCGCCATTGGCCATTTGGGCATCCCCTCCACTGTTTTTAACCCAATTTCTCTCTTCTCCTTCCCTTCCCTTCCCCAATATAATAATATATCTATCTATTATTATCTACCTTTGCTTCACAGAGTGGCCACATAAGAGTGTGTGCTTGAGAGAGAGAAAGAGAAAGAGAAAGAGAAAGAGAGAGATCCCACTTAAAAGTATCAATTTTTTTACTTCCTTTGAGCTCTGCTTTGGTCACCCATTGAAGGGGAAGTTCCAAAAAAGAACCCCAAAAGCAAAAAAAAAAAAAAAAAAAAAACCCTATTGTGTAGTGCTACTTATTTTGTTGGGGGTGATGAAAATGTGGATGATGGGATACAATGACGGCGGAGATAGCTTCAACTTCCCTCCTGATTCCTTCAATGGCCGCAAGCTTAGGCCTTTAATTCCTCGCCCACTCTCTTCTCTTTCCCCCAATACTTCTTCTCCTTCCTCCTCCTCCAACCCTCTCCACACCAACGACTTCTTCTCCCACTTTCATCACATGGGTGTGTAATATTTTTTTACCTTAAAAAATAATTATTATCGAGTTATGTTTTCGATTGACTGAATTTTGTTATGCTGCAGCAACGGTGGGCGATCAGAGCAAGAGGGAGTTGAGCAATGGGGCGCCGGTGGTGGTGAGCTCGAGGTGGAATCCAACACCGGAGCAGTTGAGGGTGCTGGAGGAATTGTACCGGCGGGGGACTCGGACGCCGTCGGCGGAGCAAATTCAACATATCACTGCTCAGCTCCGCCGCTACGGTAAGATTGAAGGTAAGAACGTGTTCTACTGGTTCCAGAACCACAAAGCTAGAGAGCGCCAGAAACGCCGCCGCCAAATGGAATCCGCCGCCGACAACTCCGCGGCCGCTCGCGAACTCCAAATCATTGAAGCCAAAGATTCAGGTGATCGCATATCAGAAACCCCTTTCCCATAATCATTATAATTTATCCATACCCAAATCCATGAACTTTGGAATCTAACGACTTATCTCGAGAAATAAATTTTAAAATCATTTCTGTTGTGAATGTATGAATTAAAGTTAGCCAATCTATTAGTTTTTGGGTTTGAGGATGGTTTATTCCTCCTTGACAATTTCAAATAATTTTAGTTTTCTTTTTTTCTTTTCTGTTATTGGGAATGAGAAAGATTTTTAAAAAAATGTCATTAAATATCGTAGGGGCATAAAAAACAAAATAAGAAATCAATCTCCCTGCAAAATCTCACCATTTTCGTTGAGTTAGGCTCGTATTTACAAATTTTATGGATTAACACAGAAGTTACTTTGAAATAAAGCAGATGGGTAACTTTCAGCCCATCCCATTTTGTCGTATGAGCATGAGGCTGAAATAAAATTTCATTTGTTGTTTTCATCTTTATTATTTTCGGGTTCTAAACATTCCATTTGTTTTGTTGAGATGTAAAGTCGTATTCTTTTTTGTTTTACTTTTTGTCAACAGGGTCGGGAAGGACAGCGTATGAAGTTGAACAGACCAAAAACTGCACTACACTTCCGGAGGTGTCCAACTTTTTTCCCTTCCTCACCTTTTATTTTAGACCAAGTTTTCAGAACTAATCATATACATTATTCTTTAGTTATAGGGAAAAAAAGTTGTCTGTTTTGGATCTTCTCCAAAAGTTGACCCACATGATTAACTAATTAGAAGAAAACAGACGAGAATTAAATTTAGTACAATAATAATTTGTGGTGATGATTAGATAAAAATGTGTCCCATCCCATGCATATGAAAGGCTTTAGGGTGGAAAAAAGTGAGGAGAAGAAAGAAGAAGGCAACAAAAAGCTTAGTTTGTTGGGAAATGAAAAGGGTCTAAAAGCTGCATTCTTTCCTTTCTGTCGGCTCTATAGCTGCCTGTTATGAAACTTTGGACGAGGTATTGGGCCTCTCGCCTTCGCCTTTTCATGCCATCTTCCATTCTCCACCCTTAAAAAAACAAAAAAAAAAAGTTCAAAATTTATGAAGATGCATGCTTCCTTTTCCATTCACGCCATTCAAATTCAATAATAATAATAATGTCCTAGGGTTTCTAAACAAAATTTATAGTACTCCGGTGATATCTATTCCCTTCCTTTACGCAACGAAATCATTCTTTTTCACGACTCCACGCATTGTTCTTAAACTATAGTGATGTAGTTGATAATGAATTGATGGAGTAGTATTGATACTATTTCTCTCTCATACTTGTCAAAAATTTTGTCCATAAGAACCCTACCTAGTTAGTAGAGAAGTATTATTTCTCTTCCTTAGTGTTATTGGAGTTACATCATTCATAAATACTGTTGATAAGAAAATACTTGACTCCTCACTGGTAGGGTGAAATTAATTTTACCTTGCCACCATTAAATATTTGATCACTCGATAATTTTTTTTAAAAAATTTTTTGTTTTTACCTTTTCCTTTCTTAGTTGTTAGATATTTAACTGTGGCAAAGGATAAGACTCCTCATTTTTCTGGTTGACACGGTGGGATTGATGCAATAATTGTCTTTCTAAGTGTGAAATGTGGGAGGAGGTCCTAAAGGGTTTCTTCACAAATTAAACCACAAACCTGAAATGTCCATATTAACCCCTCCATAACAACATATTATTGTAACTAAAAGTCAATATATGTGTTTTGGATTTATGTGTAGTGTACCCTCTTTTTATAAAATTTATTTAAAATTTTTGAAAACCACAGGAATCTGTTCCAATTCAACGGGCGGCAAAAGCAAGTGTAATGGCAGGAGATTGCTGCAGGACAGACAATGGATGGCTCCAATTCGAGGAATTGCACCAACGAAGGAACAACAACAATACCTTTGCTGAAAAGAATAATAACATTATTGTTGCATCCTCCTCGTTGCAGATTATGCATTGTGCGGCGGCGCCCCTCGCCGGCACTGCCTCCACCACCACTGCCGCCACGGTCACCACAATATTGCATCAAAAATCCCATCATAATAACAACAACAACAATAATGTTGGTGCACCCTTTATTGTTGGGCTCGAGGAGGAGGAAGAAGAGGAAATTTCAGGAGAAGAAGGAGAAGGAGAAACCCTACAACTTTTTCCTCTGTGCAGTGACACCAGAATTAGCAGAAGCAGAAGCGGTGAGATTATTGGAGGTAAAACAGTAGAAACTTCAGGCATGAATAGTACTAATCTGACTCCACTTCAGTTCTTTGAATTCCTTCCTTTGAAGAATTAGAAATAACTTAAATTATTTACCACCTTCTTTAGGGGTAGAGCTTTTTAATGGACACTAGTGGTAATATAAATTCTTGGTTTCAAGTTTTTTTTTTTTTTTTTAACCTCCCAACTTTGCCATTTATGTATTTAAGTTGGTGGGTTTTGTGTTCAACGGATGCATTGTATAAGCTTGGATATTGGTCAACTCAATTGTTTGCTTTCCCATCTGGGATTGGGACTTCGGGTTTTATGTTTGAAGCTACGAATCTTCATCGGTTAACCCTAAATTTTATCGTGCGTTCTATCTCAAAATTAATTGGTATTTGTAAGATCCCTCTTCTTTTCAAGGTGGGATCTTAACACCATCTAACTTTCAATTATGGGCAATTTAGAGCATGCTTTTGATAATTATTTTAAACTCTTTGTTTTCTTTAAGCTTATGAACATGTTTTCAAAGTTTAAGCCAAGTTTTGATAACGAAAAAAGTAAGTTTCATTTTTAATAACGGTGAAAAGGGTTATCGAACCCGCCTTTAGAAAAGACAAAATTAGAAGAAAAAACAAAACTTCACGTTAGAGAGAGAAGGCTGTTGGTGTTATTTTTAGGGTTTGGAGAGAGAGATTCCTGAGTTTGTTAATTGGAGGGTGAGAGTTTTGACGTTGAAGTGACTGTGGAAATGGGTAAGAGAGATTTTTGTTCTTTTCTCACATATATAGAAGGATGAAAGTGAGATCACAATTCAATAAAAATATGTGCAATTAATTCATATAATATAAAGATATATAATTAACATGTCATTAGAAAATACATTTTTAATTTACCCATCACATGATTTCAAAACTATAAGAATATTTGCATTTTCTTTCTTTCCAAGGCTCAATAATTTGGTTGTCCTATAAATGTTATATCATCCCCTATTTAATGAGGAAAGCAAAATTTCTATTTGTGGTGTTCGTTAATTTGTTGGTTGATTTATTTTTTAGCAAGGAAAAACTTTTTTTTAAAAGAGAAGAAAACAAATTCTCTCACGAGTGATAATTATAGTTATTTTTACCAATAGAAATTTAGGGTTAATAAGATATGACTTATTTTATCATCAGATAATACATAGATACACATATATATTTTACTAATCATGTTACGTCTACGAGAGATTTAACATGATAGAAAATTTTAAGTTCACCCATATGAAATTTAAATAATATATACACACATACACTTTACCCCCAAGTGGACCAACTCGATTACTTATTTTTCAGTACTTTTTCTTTTTCTCTTTCTTTTAATGATATAAACATTGATTTTAGGAAAGGATTACGGATATATATTTAGTCCCATCAACTATTTTATCAAATGAAACTCTTAAAGTTCTATTCACAATTTTTTTTATATCTGTAAGTGTCCGAGTCAGCTTGCGCAGATCTGAAAACCTTTGCCATTTTATTGTTGTATTGTTATCTATAATATTTGTGAGGTAAATATTGAATATTTCAAGAATATAATAACTTTAATTTCCATAAGTCACTTAAAAACCATTCTTAGCCAACTTAGTTCAACTAGTTAAGATATGTCGTAAATTTGAATCTCCACACTTAATTAACATGATATATCATAACGACAGGTTTGTGGTTTAAACCGTGACCAACATCACTTCTCCACTATTTTCACTAGGGTTTACGTACTCAAAACCTATTAACTTTTAATTTTAACTTTTAGGCGTAATAACAGATCAATAGTTATAAAACCCTGTGTCTTGTAAGAATTGGTAAAGAAAAAGTAGTAGATAAGAAGGATAGTAATTGAATATGCAATAGTAAAAGGGGTTTTGCAATCCAAAGGGCAAAGAAATTAAGAAAGGAATTGAAGAGGAAGATTAAAAAGAGAATTTATGGAGATGGCAGAGAGAGTGGGGCCAATATTATGTGGAAGAACAGTGAAGAAAGTGACAAGACTCAAGGTAGGTTGCTTGGGACATATTAAGCACACAGACAAACCCCACCAGAAGTTTCCCCTTAATTCAGTGAGACCTTTCAGCCTCCAATATTGTTACATCCCTTTCTTCTCTCTCATCATCACCTCATCATCATCTCTCTCTCTCACTCCTTCTCCAATTTAATTCCTCTTAATTAGGCTTATGGGCATCCCTATTTGTTGCTTTACCTAACATTAGGGATTCTAATTATCCCGAAACTCAGAGTAAAAACTGAACAGTTTCGAAAATGGTCGTTGCATGTTATGCGATTTTGAAGGTAAGTATTCAGATCTAGATCAATCTGAACATAGTTTAGTGATTTGATAAAAAATATAGAAAGAAACTCTCATTGGAGCTAATTAATTATTTCTATATTTTTATTGTTATGTTTGGCTTTGTTAATTTTCTATGAAACCACAAACTTAATTTATTAATCAATGGTGAGTGATTCCAAGTGGAATGTACTTTAGTGGATTTCACTAGCTGTATTTTAACCAATAAATGGTTATGGTCTTCTGGGCCTGAGAGGAGGAGTCTTGTTGGGCCAGAAAAGAAAGATCTAATCCAAATAGAAGCCCAAGCCCAAACCCAAACGTATGGCTAGCTTGAAGAGCTCTTTCCAGGCCCAAAACAAACGGTCTACTCTACTGACCCTTTTTTTTCTTTTTGGTTATAAAGTGGTCTACTGACTAACTTTCTCTTCCTATGATAAATAAAAAATATAAAAGTAGAATTATATGAGTTATTGTAATAATATATGAATCAGAAATATGAAAACATATTTTTGTGGATATTACATTTTCAATATTGTAAGAATATTAGAAGTTTCCCGTTTTATTTTATTATAGTTAGTGGTATGTAAAATATATAATTCTAATCTAACTTTCTAATTGACAAACAAAATAAATCATCTGAGATTTTCTAAAGCACACCCAAGTTGTCTTTGGCTCAAAGAAGATCTAACTAAAGAGGATGCTCGTGGGCCTCCATAATTAAATATCAAATTTATTTAAATATTCCTCGGTTTCTTCCCACAGATCCAAGAATGTCTTTTTTTTTTTTTTTTTTTCAAATTCATTACAAAGACATTATTTCTTTTGCATTATTATTATTATTATTATTATTATTATTATTAAAAGGCATTAGATCTGTCGTCTGAGTGAAACAGTTCAATAAACGACAATAATGTTGATAGAATCTCTTTTTGACGACGTGGGCTTTGGTGTCGGCCCCGGCAGAGGGACAATTTTTTCTTTACGGTAAAAAGAGGGATAAGGGCATAAAGGTAAATGTGCTCTCGCCTTTGTTCACGTGTGGTAATCACTAGCAGAGCCGTTGCAATAAAGCAACGCCAGCCGTTGATACGGTCAAAATCAAAGGGTCAAGTTCTATTCATTTCCGAGTGCACAGGTGGCAATACTACTGCTATTGTTGACATCATTAATCAGTTAATTCTCAATACATTAAACAATAAATGTATATTATAAATAAATCATTGGGATAGAAGATTTCGATTTTACTCTCAAAATATCCTAAATGTCTCGTTCAAAGGTTCATGCTAAAGTTGATGAAACCGAATAATGAGATTATTATTTTGAAGTTAACAATATAAATTTTCTATTAAAAGATATTCACCTCATCTCACCTTATTTGATTAAAAAAACTCAAATCGCTTCATTGTTGAGTGAAATGAAAAGTGAATAATATACTTAGTAAAAAAATTGTCGAAGAATATAAAAACGACAAATGAGTTAGATTGAAGAATGAACACTAAAAAATGTACCCTGATGCATTTTGTTATAAGTTAAAATGAAGGTTGCCTGCAGTTATTTTTTTTTATTTTATTTTTCTAATTGGAAATTGGAGCTTTGCTCCCTATGTCCAAGGACACCCACGCCCATCCAAAGGTCTCACGCCCATCCAAAGGTCCAGACTCGAGAGAGAATTTTTTGTATTAGGCTTATCAGAAGGTTCGAACTTAAACATCTAAGTCAGTATAATTAAGAACCTCAAATCTTTGTGAAGTGAGCTGCCTTGAAGACTAGGTTAACTATTGTTTCTAATATTTATATTTATTAAAAATGTAAGGACTGGTATTGTACAAGGTTTTAAATGAAATTTTAATCTAAACTTTACTAAATATTGAAAAAAAACTAATAAAAAAGAATGGGAAGCGTTGATGAAATGAAACAAACTTTTGGTTATGGAGGAAGCAGTCATTAATTGGATCATTGGAGAAAGTGAAGTGCTTTACAGTTTGCTTTGGATTTGGGTTTTGGAGCATTGAGGAGTAAACTTTTTCCAAAGAAAGAGAAGAAAAAGTTTTTAATTAAGGGAAGCAGAGTGATTCCCTTGACATGTGAAGAGTTTCTTTTTTGTAATGCAAACAACCAAACCCCTCCTCTGCTTCTGACATCTTTGGGAACTGAACAACTCTATCATCAATTACTCTCTCTCTAGCCCCTCTTTTTACAGTCTACAAAGTCTCCATTTTTAGTTTTTTACCTCAGTGCAGTGGTGAGGTACAGAATATAATACAATGCCACTTACCAATGCCATTGCCATTCAATTATATAATCATAAAAGCCTCCTCCCCATTTCAACTTTTGTCACTAAAAGTTGAGATTTTGAGTGGCGCCAGGCCTCTCTCTTCCTCAATTTACTCATTATCTCCCCGTCCTCTGCCTCTTTCTACTCCACATTGTCCATTTCTCTATATAAACCCTCATACCAAACGACCCCGGAGAGGGGTTTTGAGCAGAAGAAACACAAACACTCTCTCTTTCTCTCTCTAACTTTCAGTCATGAAAGTATCTCTGAGATCTCTCGTCGCTCTCACTCTCTACGCCCTCCTCACTTCCCACATTTCAGGTAACTCTCTCCCCTACTTATGAAATCTGGGGTGGTGGTTTGGTTTCTCTTTGTGTTCTTGAATTCAGGCAATGTGGACTAAATCCATGGCTTTTCCTCTTTGATTTTGCTACAGTTTTGGTCTCTGCCACTACAATTACTCTCTACAACAAATGCTCCCACCCCGTTTGGCCTGGCATTCAGCCCAGCGCCGGTAAGCCATTGCTGGCTCGCGGCGGGTTCAAGCTCCCACCCAACAAGGCCTACTCCCTCCGCCTTCCGGCGCTCTGGTCCGGACGCTTCTGGGGCCGCCACGGCTGCGCCTTCGACGCATCTGGCCGTGGGAAGTGCGCTACAGGGGACTGCGGTGGTGCCCTGTTCTGCAATGGCATTGGAGGCACACCGCCAGCGACTCTCGCCGAGATCACCCTTGGAAATGACCAAGACTTCTATGATGTCAGCCTTGTGGACGGCTATAACTTGGCCATTTCCATTACACCGTCCAAAGGCTCAGGGAAATGTAGCTATGCCGGGTGTGTGAGTGACCTGAACATGATGTGTCCTGTGGGTCTACAAGTTAGATCTCACGATAACAGGAGAGTGGTGGCCTGCAAAAGCGCTTGTTTTGCCTTCAATTCGCCAAGGTATTGCTGCACAGGCAGCTTTGGGAATCCGCAGTCCTGCAAGCCAACTGCATACTCTAAGATTTTCAAGACCGCTTGCCCAAAGGCTTACTCTTATGCTTATGATGATCCCACCAGCATTGCAACTTGCACTGGTGGCAACTATTTGGTCACGTTTTGCCCTCATCATGGTTAGATGCACTTTAAGCAAAACACTCTCACTTCTGATCTCTCTTCCTCTCTAGAATATGATACTTTTGATAGGAGTTTATGGGTCTTTCTCTGTAGTGGCTTTACTAGTGGATTTATATAATTAATGCCATATTTTTATCTCTATCTTCTCTCTGATGCTAGAGAATTAAGTAGAAACTTATGCTAAATGGGTGGTTTTGGTTCTATGGTAAAGGTTGGACTATGAGTTTAACGACTAATTAAGTTGAGCAAACTTGGCAAGAGTTGAAGTATTATGCCCAATGCTAATATGGAAATGACAGTAGCATGTGAGCTGACAGTATGAGTGGATTTCTGTAGTGTTCCTTTGGCCACATCTTTATGTAGTGAAAAGTGTGCCAGCTGGGCTAAGATGTTCACTGGCTGCAGTAGTCTTCACTAAAGAAACTATCAAGGGGAATAGGGAAAAAAAAAAGGTCGCCCTAGACTAGTCCTAGGCCTGCATTTTCAATTTCTGTTCAAAAGGTAGGTAGTTAAATATTCTTTTCATTTAAAGAAATATATATATTAAAAAACTATTTGTAAAGGCGCTGAAGGACAGTCCCATTGGCATGGATTTAAAGTCTCTGAGTACCACCTTAATAGCTATATTGTTCTGGAGTAACTTAATCATTCTGATTTAGAGGTTTTAAGGTTAATCGAAATCATACTGATTTAGAGGTCTTCATGTTCAAACTTTTGGATTAGTTTCAGTTATTAAAAAAAAAAACCTACTCTCTCTAAAATATTATTTGATTGAACTTTTGATAACTTTGAAGTTTTGATAACTTTGGAACATGACAATTAATGTAAAAGTTTACTCAGATTAAATCTGAAAAAGAGAGGAAATGAAGATATTGTTGAGATATTCAGTTAAATGATACCTTGGCCCACTGGTCGAGAATGGCTCAAATAGAATCGGGTCTGAGCGGTGGATGTTAAGAAATGTGGAGGAAAAAGTCTCAAGAGCCCAGCTGCTGGCTTCCTGTTTTCCTGTCTGTCCTGCGCAGGGTTGGGTGAGGGAAATAGGCTAAAAAAATAATCTTCAATTTAAGTTGCATCAGTATTCATCAATATATATGATGATACAAATCAAACTCCATTTCAGTGGCAGCCGAAAGAACAGGCTAGTATGGTAGGGCAGGCAGCCCCCCTCTTTGCGGAAATTTTCCAGTTTAACTTTCAAGGGTCCGGCGCCATCTCAGAGATCAATCAAGTTCACCCGAAGACTTCTTCAATTTTTGTTGCATCCTCTGCTGTTATGCGCAATCATGGAACACTGTGGCAATGCAATCTGTTGCTTTTCACTATTAGTTCAAATCAATATCCAAGTATAAGAGAAGATAAATCTGACAAGAGAAAAGCGATTTCTATCATGTAAATCAGAGAAAAGCTTTGATGATGTGATTGAACAAAATAGACAGAAATAGGAGAGGCCATATTAAAGATTAATCTAAACAGTAGACTAAGGGAAAAAACAATGAACATCCCCGCTATTTCCATTCTTATCTCGCTATTTCGCTATGTTTAAACTTTAAATAGTAGCTTCTGTGCCTGTGGCCTGCCTACATTTTAGTAAATTTAATGATGCACTGCTAAAAAATGATTACTTTTTAACATGCCCCACAATGTGGCAAAGACAGAGGATGCTGGGTCACCATTGACGAGTCAAGGAGATGAGGATTGCAAGCATTTTGTGTAACAAAGTGGATTAAAAGAGTCGGGGCACAGATATGGTTGATATGTGCAAATATCAATCATATGCCTCTATATTTGAGATGACAGAAAAATTCATGTGTTTGGCATATAATTTTCTTATAGAACAATAGAAAAAAAAATGGTCAACCGCCCTTTCTAAAGTTAAAGGTTAAATCCACGCTTCATATTGTAGAATAGCTTTGACATTTAACTTGGTTCACTTTGATTTAATAGTGTACAAGACTTTAAGTGCAAACACAATTTTTGCAATTTATCTGAAAAATAATCATGTGAATAAACAAGTACAAAAAAGAAAGAAATACGACCCCTTCATTTAACTTCCTTCACTTGATCTGCGTAAATTTCAAGGTTTTGAGGCGAAAATACTCTGCATTTGATAGTCTAGATTTTTCATACAATATCCTCTCCGTTGTACTTATTCCAAAGGCAATCATATCCGCAATTCTTTCTTTTGGATTCAAGGCATATGAGATTGTATCAATTATGTAATACATAACCATGCAGAAAGAACATGTGGTGGCAATAATGAACCCAATTTACAACCAACCATTCAGTTTAAATCGATGATCAATACTTACAAATACAACAATAAATCAAAATAAACATCAACGTCGGTTATGTAATCAATAGATACATCATAAGAGGAAGGAGTGGAAAGAATGGTGATGAATGAGTCTAGCAGTATCGTAAGCTATTCAGACTAATGAAGAAAACAAGAAATTATACCAAGTCCAAATGCTAACCCATCTTCAATCTATCACTGCTTTCTCCCTTCCTCGTTCTATACCTTGCAAGAATTGTAAGTAACTTCAAGAATTGTAAGCACTTTCAGGGGAATAAATAGAACCGAATTACTGAGTAAATTTATATTGTCTCCTAATTTAAAAAAAAAATCCTTTAATTTAAAATATAACTTGAAGAAAAGGAAAACAAGGAGAATAATTGTGCACTGCTAGATAGTAGATCCTACATAATATGGGGTGATGCTGGCTAGAGTAACAAAGGTCAAATATTATTAATTTATCTTACATGCTCTAAGTAACCAGTCATAAATGATGTGTGAAGTGTACGAATTTTGGCTCTATTTCAGATCTAGAATATATCTGACGCATGTATGAGCAAGCAATGAAGGTGGCCAAGTAAATATGTAAATGTCTGGAACATAAAATATTCATTCTCACCAGTTTTGGTCGTCCAAGGGAAGATTGCGGCTGTAAAAAGGAAATTCAAATAGAAAAATTTTCTTGAACCATGAGGGCAGGCTTCCATATGTAGCTGTAGGCAGTGGGATCAGGGGGCTGGAATAGAAATTCAAAAAGATCTTTACTTTTACTAAATAGTTGTTAAATTAGTGGGTGTGTTAATAAATGAATGAAAAATAAAAAATAACTCAACCTAGTCATTCTTTTATAAAGCACGTATTCGGTCACAGTCCCAAACTTCTTATCTGCTGATTCCTGTCAATACAAAACCATCCTAATAAGATGAAGTGAGATTTTTATGATAAATTGGAAGGGAGGGGAAAGCAAACCTCCAGTAGTGGAATCCCACTGACAAAAAGAAGCAACAATGTGAGGAATATTGGCCCAAATATCACAAGCCACTCAGCATCTTCAAGAACGGGTGTGGAAGCAACGAAGATTCCCCACCAAAGCAAGATCTGTTATCCCATTGTCAACGTTCATTTTTAGAAGGACGAAAAAAGAAACAGTTATCTGAATTTATTGGATCGGTTGACGAACAAGTGAAATATATGCAACTCCACAGGGTAGAGATAAATCGCAGTACAATAAATCAGTGCAGCCACACACTATTGATCAAAACCACCAAACTAATAAATTAGTCGCTTCCTCAAAGGAAAAAAACACAAGTTCTTCATCACTAAGTGGCAATATTTGAGTTTATCAAAGGTTCATATCTTAAATATTCTTTCTTTAGGGAAGTAAATTTGAAGTATCGAGGTCATTCACAAAAAGATCTATTTATCTATGTATCTAAGAAAAGCCTAGAGAGCAAGCAACTTCTCTTTAAGAAGAACGCCACCCCTTGACTTGACATGATAGTTAGCAAGCAGGTCAAAGTAAGTGAAATTTATTAAGTCGAGTAAGCTTTTGCTAATACTAGTCAAAGAGGCCAAAGGAGCCCAGCATAGAGAAAGAAATTAAAACATAAATACATCATTACTTGGAATATTGTACTAGTATTCCGAAAATGCATAAGGAAACAATACGTGCCAGTTCCAAAATAAATGTACTTTTAGCAGTGACCTGACCTCACCAAAGTAATTAGGATGACGAGAAACCTTCCAAAGTCCAACATTGCACCACTTCCCCCTATTTTCTGGAGAGTTCTTAAATGCCAATTTTTGTTGATCAGCCATAGCTTCAATTACAACACCCACAAACCACATAATCCACCCAATTACGTCTGCAGGTCGGAGAGATGGATTGTGATTGCTTGCATTGACCACTGTGACAGGTAAACTTACAGTCCAGACCCAGACAGCCTGAATTAAATGAAATGGTGAGCTAGAAATGACCTCGAGGAAGGCAAAATGAAATTTTAAAAGAATAATCCAATCCACCTGAAAAATCCAGAAAATTGCTAATTTTCCCAAATTACTACGCATTTCATCAAAACGCCGATCCTCTCCCCACTGCAAAATCCTGAGGGGAGCATAAAGAAGAACAAGAAACTATACTAAGCACATTTGTTTAAAAATGCACTCCATCAATATTGTCCGATCATGTCATTCATAGAAAGAACAAAATTTTACGATCGCCATGCAGTATAACTGAACATTTGTTTATTATTTGAACTATATTTAACCAACATCAGAGCTAAAGACAAATATTTCAAAAAACGATCTCACCCCATTTTCTAGTTCGAAGAGGAAATAATGCCCCACTTTGCACCAATAATTATAATGAAAATCAGGGAGGAACAAATGCCGGATTCCCACACACGCACAGGCACACATAGATAACTACCATGGATGTTTATACATAACTAGGTAACAAGTATTTTCCCTCAGTTTTAAAGGCCACGATACTTACTGTAACGTGTTAAAACCTGGGCGGGGGGGGGGGGGGGGGGGGGGGGGGTGGGGGGGCGGGCGGTTGGTTGTTGGGCTGCCGTAGGGTGTAATTGTAATACAATGAAGAACAGAAAAAATTGTACCTCTTAATACTAATTCTTAGCATGTAGAAAAAATTACCACCCAAATGAAATGAGAATATGAATTGAAGAGTTATTTATGGCAGACTGTTTTACATACCTCATCAACAAGAAAAAAGCAAGGCGAAGACCCCATGCTACTACAAGCAAAGACAGAACAACCTGCAGAAATAGAACCATAAATTCATTTGTCGGCAAACCGTTTTACACCAATGATTCAAGTAAAAATTTTCAATTATTGAACACCAGCTTCTTACCATAGAACCTTCACACAAAGAAATCCAATTATAAAGTATAAGAAATTTGAGGAAAAACCAAGTTCGGAGATTGCAAGAAGAGAACAGGAAAACACGAGCAGCTTTTAAAGACACAATGCCGACAATTAAGTAAGCCCAAAAGGAATTCCTAGATGTTTCCTTTAGTAACATGGTAAATTAAAAAGTGTATGATTAAACCCAAGGCCCTGTTGTTTTCACATATTATGAAACCATGAGTGGCACTATTACACCGGGCAAGTTGTTTCATAATTGTTCTCAGGCTACAAAACTTGACAATATTGAACGAGTTGCAACATGGATTCGGCAGCAACACAATAAAAATTGTACATGTAGTGATATAAGACGTATTTACAGAATCAAACGGCATTACCTGTCTGAAATGCCAGCTGCCCTTAAGAACTAGAGTCAAAACAGCTAGTATGACAAAATTCGTGCTACCTGCAAAACACGAATTTCATAAATTGACATCAAAATTAAACGGTAGCATTTCCAGCTATTCTTTGTCCCTCTATTACTCAGCAGAACTTGTAATCAGTGACAAAATACCTGCAAAATCGGTGACCTTGTCAAACTTGAGAAGAGCTGTGATTGCAAAGAACAGTAGTTGATACCCAATCTGAAAATCACAAAAGAAGTGTCAGCTAGTAAATAACGTTCCAGATAAATTGATGGGGGAGTTAGAAACTGAGAGAACCAGCAAATCTTACAGTGACGATGGCAGTGAGCGCCAAGAAATGGGAATCGATCACAGTTCCCATGAAGCTGTCGATGATGATACACTCTCAATTTCAGTTTTTCCTGTGAGAACTAGATTCTCATCTTCTTAAATAACAATTTAGTAATCCGAGAAGTCAAATATTGTTTCTGGCCAGGATTCGAACAGCACGACGATTGTATTAATCAATACTTTGTGGTTGTTTCGGCATCTTCCCTCCGTCTCCCGCTTTTTCCCGGGCCGGACTTTTCAAGCAAAGCCTCGATAGTACTGTTTTTCCTTCTTTCCATACTAATTTCCGTGAAGGTTCCAATTTAGGCTCTAATTGTTTGGATATTTTTTCAGCGTAAAATGTAAATCGATTACAAAGTTTTCATTTAATCCTTTTATATTTTAGTAGTTTTTAAGTTCGTAATTGAAAAATGGTAAAATTGGCCCATAATACATGGATGGAAATTTAGAAAATAAAATAATTAAGTTTTTTTAGTTTCCAATAATTTTAGATGAATAATTAGAATATCTTCTATTTTAGATGACTTTTTCTAAATTTATGTCAATTTGCTATATTTATATTATGTAAATTTATTATTAGTAAATTTTAACATTAATCAATAATAAGGACTAAATTGAAATATGTTGGAACATAATAAACTGAATTTAAACTTAAATAATGGTGACTAAATTTTAACAAAACGCTGAATTACTTTGGTCTCTATTGTTTGTTTTGGTTATAATATTTCTTGAGATATATCCATGACTTTATATTAAAGGGTTATTGTTAGGTGTAAATTTTGTGATAAAATTTTACAAATGAGGATCAAAATGATTACTTTTTTAAATTACATGAACTAAAACAAATATTTTAAAAATACAATAACTAAAATGAATCAAAATTGAGAGTACATTTACCAAAATATACTTTTTAAAAGTACAACGACTAAAATAGCATGTTAAGCCTTAAAAAATATTCAAACATTAACGGCTAAAACATACTTAGAACTTTTTTTTTTTTTCCTCTCTTCATAGCTCATAAAGAACAAGAGCTTAGCATAGAATAAATTTTTGGAGCATGAGAAAACTTGAAGCTCTCTCAATGTTTTATTCTAGCAAGTAGTAAGTTGAGTAAAAATGCTCCCACCTTGCTACTTGTACATTTTCTTTTTCTCTTGAGTTCAATAATGTAGGATAGAGATTTATACTTATACGGATTGAGCTATACTTGGATTGGCAGCACTGAACCTCTCGACATTACTATAATTTACTAGACAATACCAATCTCAAAGTATAGCCCAGCCCATTTGAGGTTTTCATCCAAGCAAAATACCTAACAACATTAGCATCTTTAGTTGAGTTAGATAATCTTTATAGAAGTTGGCTCTACATTCAGATTGCAAGAAACAAAAATGTAATAACATTATTGCTGATCATATTGCAAGCTAAAGAAACTAAGGAAAGGACCCTTGTTTTCCTTTTCTATGTTGCCATCAATACAAGGCAGAAAATTCATCTGAGATACACACACCTGAAATGGAAAAAAAAAATGCAAAGGAAGAAGCCAAGATATGGATACATGTGTGTGTTAACTATGTGCATCCAAAAACAGCTCAAGAAGGCGCAATGGAAACCTTATCAATCTCAACTACATACTCTAATGTTGCAAATGGAGGAATTTGAACCCCGGAACCTAAATCAGCACCCTTCTCTCCAAACCCCAAACTAGAAGGAATTATAACTCTCCTCTTGCCACCTGCTTTCATGGATCTCAGTACATATTCCAATCCTTCACACATTCCTTTGCTGTAAGGTCTTGATCCCATCACCAGAGCCAGTGGCTTTCTGTCATTTTCAAATGTGTCTACAAATACTTCCCCACTACCCTGTATTTTTCCCTTGAGGTCTATCACAACCAAGTCCCCGGACCTCGGTGCTGCGCCACCGCCGACTCTCAGCTCAAAGTACCTGTTTTGCAATCATCAAAATCCCTTGGATCTTATGGAATTAACAGGCCCACAGAGTGGGAAATAGGCCAAGGTAAGATGTTAGATAAGATAATGCACCTTGTGCCATTGGGTAGTACCACTTCCTCTTCCTTTTCAACGTTTCTGCAAGAATTCAGTGGTTGATTATGGAAGCATCTTGTTACTGGTAAAACCAATCATAATTTAAAATTTGGTTTTGTGTTCTACGGTTCTTATTTCATTTAACTTGTTCTGGAACAATTTCTGACGTTCTGAAATGTCTGTTGGGAATTATAACGCAAACACTTTGGCGGCATTCTTTCATTCACCAGGTTAACTTAACTAGTTTATGCTTATTAACAACCGCGCTCTAATGATTAAGGACACTACTTACTTAGAACGACAATATGAGAATTATGTTACGTAATTGGAAAGGGGAATGGATTGAGGACCTTGTATTTGCTTCTTCTTGAGAGACCTCGAGGCGAGTTTTGATCTGTTCGGAGACGACACCAACGGCGAGAAAAGCAGCCCACGCAAGGCCAGCGCCGAGCCCAAATCGCCTGGTCAAGGTTGAAGCTATCCAATCCGTGGACTCGACATTGGTGGTAGGCCTCTGTTGCTCCACCTTTGTTGGGGCTGGTGCTAGTGGCTCCGATGAAGAAGTGGTCAGAGATGGAGATGGCGGCGGAGTTTGCGGCGGTTGTGAAGGTGGGGTTGAAGGTGGAGGTGTTTGTGAGGCTGAGGAAGCTAAGTGATAAGTTCTGGTAAGCGGGTGGGAGAGAAATGCAGTCGATCCGAAAAGAGAAGCCATGATCAAATTGGATATTTCTCCCTACCTTATCCCTTTATGTGATATTTAAATGGATCTTCTGTTTATCTCTCTCTCTATCTTGTGTTTGGTATAATTTCTGAATGATTTTAGATAACTAAAAATATTTTTTTAAAATCTAAGTTATTTTAAAGTTGTAGTTTAATCACTTGAGAGATGATCGCTAAAAAAAAGTCCTTAAATGAAAAGATATAGCAAAGTTATCTTTATAAAATGAAGTCATTAAGATTAATAATCTGCAACTTAAAACAAGCAAACTTAGGTTTTAACTTCTTTTGTGTTGGAGTTACAGAAGCCAAACACTCAAAAAAGGGGAGGAGATTTCAAATATATGAACTTGAAAAGATGTATCAGTCTTGTGTTAACAAAATGCCTTGTTTCTCCATTCCAATTTACCATCTCCTGTCCTGCAACTGTAATAATGAAACCAACCCAGAAGTAAAGACATCAATTACAACATTTTCAACTAATCTTTTGTTTCTTTACAACAAATACACGTCCTGACAATGGCCTTCTCTAATCACATTGAGAAACCAGAAAATTGGAAAAAGAATCTCTCTCACCTTTTGCTCTTCATTCTCAAGCAATCTCTTTCTCATGCTTGTCCAATACAATCAACAAACTTGCTGCTCTTCTTTAATCGCAACTACACAAGGTTCCCGACTCCGTTTGCCCGTATACTTGCTCGTCTAGCCTGACGGGTCTTCGACAGCATGTAACAATCAAGCCTTCTCACGGCCACTACCTGCAGAAGCATTTGGTCTCGGTACTTGAGCACTCGATGATGGCTTCTGCAGCGGCTTCAGCGCAGCCATGATCTCGCCAAACGACGGTCTCAACTTTGGATCTCTATCATTTAGAATGGATCAAATGTCAGGTATTTATGTGTAACTGCACTATGAATGCATCTGATTCTATTTTCACACGTAAAGCAGCATATTTAAACAAATCAAAAAAAAAACATATAGGAAGATAGATTAACCATGAGATTTCTAGCTCCTTTTTCGTTTCGTTTGATAAGATACCGGAAAGTATAAGCAATCGCATATAAACTTTATGTTCCGGGAGCTGTTAAGCTGTAAGTCTGATGGTTGATCAGATCTAAAATATTGTCCAATACCTCAGCAAACCCTTCCAAATGTGCCTCATCAGATCCTGATCGCACTAGAGGGCAATTAACTAACAAGAACAAATGTGATCTTATGAGTAAAAGGCTTCATTGGAGAGTCACATATAGAGTTAACAGCATCTAGATCAGCTATATCATTAAGAAGCATGGAACTTCAAGCTGTTAAGATGATCAAATGTACATTAATTTCTCAAACTTTTTCTCCTTCCTTTTTACCACACTCAGCTAGTCGAAAGTGAAAGCCAGTAGTGCAATAATAGGCGTGTCCAGAAGTACTTAGCAAAATGCGAAAAGGAATGAACCCTTTCGAGAAGGTCAATTTGACTCAAATTAATTCAGGCCCATATTATCAACACAACATGTATACAAAAGGGCAGAAAAATCGTCATAGAATTTGTTTGTTTATTCCCAGTACATAGTTCAGGGAGCATTCACGAGTTCCATATCTCTCCTGTTTTCCCATAGTCTTCTAACCAAAAAAAAATACCTTCTCTCGTAGTCTAACTATGAAATACCTCCGAACCAAAACCTTCCTGCCACTCAAACTAACTCATTACAATGGGTTCCACACTCCACACACTCTCGCTAAAAGCTAAGCCATTCCCCATTCACTCTCTTGCCTTGTTTACCTTAACTATTGGAAGCTTATCACTTTCAGATTGGTAAAATAATTTAAAGATGACTTCTATGTAAATGAGACGCTTTTAACATTCCAAACAGCTACCTTGAGAGCCAGCCAAAGATGAAAACTGAAGCATAACTCATAAAGTTCCAAAAAGAAAATGAATCAATCAAACCATGCATGTAAAATTTCTGATTTCTTCAAAGTGGCATAAGTTTCATAATTAGAATATATGCATCCGAGGTTGAAATTGCTAAAGACAAACTAAACCTTGCAACCTTGCACCAATATGTGAATGCTTGAAATTGGAAGGAGACAAAATAAGAGTCCATTTGAACTTTGAAGCAACATTTGAATACTTACGTCTGCCAGCACTTCCGAATAATGTCAGCAATGGCAGGATCCATATTATCTGGGATGTCAAGACGGCGATGCTGAAACCCAACCGCACCAACTACCTGCATCGGGTTCATTCCACCCCATGGTTGTTGCATCGTACAAAGCTCCCATAGTATGACTCCATAACTATACACGTCACACCTATGCATATAATGTAACCAACGTATGACATACCCATACTATTTTATTACAAGACATCCAAGTGGATTCCTTTTCATATGAAACAGATTTCGTTAGGTCTTTAACAGAAGTTCAAAAGAAAGAGATGTGAAAATCTTACTTTTCATCTGAAGGTTCATTTCTTAGCACTTCTGGAGCCATCCACTCAGCCTGAAATTGAATAATAAGAAGAAAATAAGATATAGTTAAAAATCTATTGAATATGGTTGGAACTTGTAATCAGGATTCCCAGAGTTCTGTTCTTTTATAAGAAACTTCAATTAGTATTGAAACCAAAGAAAATTACAGCTTGCTGGAGGAACCGTCTCACATACCAACCAACGAAGTTGGGGAAAGAAAAAGGAAATGTCCAATTTTAAGTAAATGGTTAAAAGAGAGTTCCAATTAATTAAAGATTTAAAGTACTTATACAAATTATAAAGAAATAGATTTATCGTAACAACAATGATCACTAGTTCTGAATCAAGTATATTTAAGTCAGTATTTATTTATCCTTTTTTATAAGAAGCAAATTCAATTAGAACTATTAGGTAGAAGGCTTCTTGAATAGCTTGAAAAATACTTGCACATGCAAAAACTAGTCAATAAAACTTCTCCCAATTCATTAGTATCCAACCATAGTCAGTATATACAATTCTCAACCAAAAGGGGGCAAATTAATGTAAGTTTTATTTAGAAGGGTATAATTAAAGGAAGATTGGAAGTTTGCACTAGGAAGAAAGTAAATATATTAATAAATTACTTACCGTTCCAGCTGTTGACCTTGAAGAAAGAAATGTGCTATGCTTCATTTTTGATAAACCAAAATCACATACCTAAACGAGAATTAAATATTGTTAACACCGGACTGATTACGACAGAAGTTTATATCTGGCTTGATAAAAATCTGAGTAATGAAACAAGAATGCCACCTTCACAACCCAATTTTTGTCAACAAGAAGATTTGGGGACTTCAAATCACGATGTACAATAACAGGTGTGCAAGTATGCAAATAATTCATTCCCCGAGCCTGAAAAATTATGTCAATCATTTGAAGAAGAAGGTCACTTAAACGAAGTCCCTGATTTATGAAGTAGTCAGGAAAATGAAATAATAACTAACTACATAAAAAAATAGAACCATACTGCATCAAGGGCCATCCTCAATCGCTTTCGATCATCTAATTGGTTGTTAGGCCGATGAATTAACCTGTACAAGCTACCTCTGCAGCCCAAATACCAGTGGACATGTTAGATTTTTGGCCTTTGCCTCAAAATAGGAAGGGCGTAGAACAATACCATATTGGACAGTCGTATAAATAAGCATACAGGTTATTTCTCTTTTTAACACATAGGTCTCCGACTTTGACTCAACTAAATACTAAGACAAATTATACTTTTGGTCCCGAGCTTTCGAGTCAAGATTATATTTGGAAAATAGTTATAAATGATCCCTAGTATGACAATATTATTAGTTAGCTTAGTATAAATACTATGTGATAGTTGCATATGATGAAGAGCTGATATACCTGGGAAGAAATTCTGTAACAATTGAAAGATTGGGAGCACGTGTCACAGCTCCCATGAAGAGAACTACATTTGGATGTCGAAGCCTTTTCATAATTCGAACCTTTCAGTAGAAACCACAGCATAAGATACTGTTAGTTATAACAATTCCTAGCTATCTATACAATAATAATCACGAAGAAGGAATCAGGCTTGATAACCCGATGAGAGTACAATGGAACAAAAGAAACCACTTTGCAAATCTTGATCAATGAAAATTCAATAGGAAACTTCGGAGATATGATGATTATGAGTAACCAAATTCCTTGAGAATGTTCTTTGATGAGAAGCCCATTAGAATTTTAAAGCAATGAGGTAGCCGTATTCAATTGAAATCGCTCATCTCTTCGATTAATAGTAAATAAGGATTTACAATGGAAAAGGAATCTTCCTCCACCAGTATAGACAATACCCACTAATCCATTCTCTCCTCTCCCTTCCTTTTCCTCTATATCTAAGATTCATCCTTGTCCACCTGATCCCATCGGGATGGTTACCTGGCCTATCAGCACTCTGCGTCGGTCCTTCCCTAATCAGATATTAGTCACCATCTACCAACATTATGCAAGCCATCATCCCATATTTTTTTCACAGACCGTACTTTCCTGAAAGGGCTGGGAAATCCTTCATCTACTCGCATAACTGTGAACAATTCAACCCGACAGCAGCAAGGCAAACTACTAGATTTGTAAGGATTAATGCAGCAAGTGAATACTTTAGATGGGCGGAAAACAAACATATTGTTTAAATTTGCAAATGATACAATTAAAGCCTAGTTGCACAACTTCGTGCAAGTAACAGTAAATTGTTGGATGTTCAACAAGGTTAAATGAGCTTTGTTCTCTAAGTCCTAACTCAACCTGCACATTTGCAAGCTTGTTATTGTTTATTCTTATTACCAAATAACAAGGGTTCCTCGATGCTTTCTGAGGATTACCCACCTTGTCAGTCTTAGAGGCAATTACTGTCACTTGGAAGTTGGAAATAACAATCAGAAGTTCTTTTCGTACACATGAAACATCCCAAGTACTTGGGAATCCTAATTCTTCCTCTTTCTGGAATATAAAAAGCATAGGCAGATAGGCTAACTGAATTCAAACATTGGATTACGTAATGAATTAACTTATATCTAACAAAAATTCTGAACAGCCAAATTTCTGGAATAAATTTGTTACATTAGACACTCTGAAAATCGAGGAATTCATCTCTAGAACAAGTAATTGTTTTCCCATCATCTTTCAAGGCTTTAAATCTATAAATCAGGGGTGAAGCATTTGCAAGGATAAACATGAAAGGTATCCATGAAATTGAATTAACTCTACTGTGTCATTAGAGAACATCAGTTGCAAATGTCCTGACGTAAAAGTGAGACCAGGCAGTACCTCACTTTTGAATTCTTCAAGAGATTCACCAGAAATATCCTGGTCTAAAAACCTCTTCACAGCTACCTCCTACAAAAACAGATGGTGATTATAAGGTATACCCTTAGGACCTGATAATAATTAACAAATGACGAGCCGCGCAAAAGAAGGAAGAATAGAATACAGAAGCAGACCCCTCCAAAAACAGATGAGATCTGTACTATTTAATTTGAACTAAACAATGCCTTCAAAACTCTAATGAAGTACAGAGCATCAAGATTATGAAAGCAGACACCATAATCAACGAGATTATCATTCACAGTTGTATAAAAGAACTCACAGTTCCATGCCAATCTCCACGATAGACCTCCCCATATGACCCTGAAGCACAAAGAATTCACAAAATAAATTGAAATTTAACTTCTTTTTTTTTTTACGAAAAATCAAATTTTAACTTATAGCTATTAAAAACCTGGATTAAGTTCATATGTGATAAAAAATTAAATAACTTCAATAGAATAGCACAATGCATGGATTAGTAGTTAGTACCAAGTCCAATACGCTCTCCCACGGATATTTCTTCCCATGGGATCTCACATTCTGCAACGTCATCAAGTGTAATATCAGATTTTGTGCTTTCATTCCCTGCTGATCTATCTGATATTCGTTCACCCTCTGAATGTTCTCCACAAGCGTCATGCTCCCTACCTCCACTTCCACGCTGCTCATAAAGAGCAGCATCAGCTTCAACCTGCTCATACTGCTTGTTGACTGCTGCAGTTGTTGCAACCACTGCAGCAGCGGTGGCAGTGGCAGCAGCTGCTACAGGAATTTCAAGATTTGCATCAGTACTCTTTGCTGCAGCCACTACCATTGATGATGCAACAACAGCTGCAGCTGCTGCTGCTGCAGCAGCAACAGGTACATTTCTCCCATACTTCACTGGAGTTACCTCAAATGGTAAGGCTATGGGTTGTCCAGCTGTTTCTCTTGAATCAAGAGAAGGGTTGAGTTCCAGGGGTTTAAGATGCTGTTGTTGTCCGTGTGTAGGACTTGCTTTAGAATGTAGTCTGTGCTGAGGCAAGGGAGGCAAAAAGTTTGCTGGGCGAGGATCTTTCCTATCCACACTTTCGCAGAGATCAGGTACCTTTCTACTTTCATCCTTGTCTTCAACTGGTGACCTCGACTCAACGATAACATCTATTTGATCAGGATATGCCTCAGTAAACAAGTTAGGGGGAGCAACTACACCACTTTCGAGCAACACATCATGAAGCTTCTGAGCCAATCGTGGATTCTCTTTGGCAGCATCAATCATGTACTGTGAAACATCCTTTACTTTCATTCTGCGCACTGCAGGTGAACTAACACCCTCGGTCCAAGAAGGGGATCTCACGTGCATGCCAGGATAATTTGGTTTGCTAGCAAAATCGCGTGATAGCCCCTTGTCAAAATTGGGAGGATCGTATTCCTTTGTGGCACTGAGATTCTGGGACTTCGGTTTCCTATCTGATATACCAAAATCTGAGTTTTCCTCCAATGAACTGCCAACTCCACTGCTTGAAGAGGCTGCCTGAGAGGAATCAACATCTCTAGAAAGTGGACTGGCTGAAAGAGGGGATTCATCATACTCAACATGTGATCCAGCAGCATCAGATGGAATAAGTGTACCAGGATCTGCCATTAAATCCACAATGTACTCCCTGGAATCCAAAGGATCAGAAATTTAAACTTTGCAATCCCCAAATAAATAAGAAAGGTAGTTCAAGTCTTCAACCTCTGTTTTCAACATGATTCTACTTCAATAAACAGAGAAATCAAGCAATTAATAAATAAATTATTTAAATGCATTGTCAAATTATAAGGCTTATGTAATAGCACAACCTCGTGAGGATGAGAGACAAAAAAGAAAAACGCATCCCCAAACGATGACACACACAGAAAAGGTAAAACAAAAGTTTCTTTTTTCAAAGAAAAACCATGAACTCTGAAAGACTTCTGCAAGATACAATAGCAGCTACCTTCCACCATCGATCTTTACGAAGTTCATTGCCACATCATCAGAACCTGTGTACTGTGGTCCTTTGACCAACCTACAAGGGATACCCACGCCATCCGCCAAAAGCTAGGTAAACATATAAATATAAGTCAGCAAAAGCAAGCCCCAAGAGTAAGACAAAGATCTTCAATGGAAAAGTTCAAAAGCAATCGATTAAGCACATGAAACTAGAAAGTACAAAAGAAAAAATGGAGGCAACTAGATGCAATGAAGGACCTAATACCAATACTATAAACTAGACAGAAATATCCATTTCTATACTACAGATCAAATGCACCCTCATCTAATAACATAAAATTTTCAGATTACTGGTAATTTATTACAATTAAATATAACGCAATTTCACTCCTTTATAATATTAACCGTGATAAGAATATAAACTAAATGATTAAATGTACCAACGGATCAAATATAAAATAATATCATCCAATTAGAATACAAGGATCAAATATAACATAATATCATCCTAGTAGAATACAATTAAATATGATGTAATAGCATCCTATTAGAGTTTTGAAGAATTGAGCGTCAAAGGACTATTGAAAGACATAAATGTAATAGCAACATTCAACTCAATGTTGGATGTAAAAATGATAGTAATAAATAATAAATCAGGAATTCAAGTACCTTGAATAACAATGCACGATGACGAGCCAACCCAACAGTAAGGGAGCCAAGAGGCAAAACCATACTACCAAGGGTTGCTTTCAAGCTGTTACTAAGACTTCTCCATTTTCTCAACATCTTTTCAGGATCCCCCACTGCTCCCCCCATATGATCAGAAACTAAAACAGCAAGCTTCCGTACCAAATAACTATTGACAGAAACTGGAGATTCAGACCTCATCTTGATGGCCATCTCCAATGCCGTCTGTTCAAGTTTCAATAAGTTAGCATCAGCAGCTTTATTGATCACAACTGCTTCCCAAGTGACACTGTCAGACATTGGTGTTCCTTGCAGATCAACTAGGGAAGGCATTCTTTCTGAGGTGGCTTCAGTGAAGACTCCATATAGGTCATAGAAGCCATCCAAGATCTTGTCATCATAGCTAAGAGAATTGTAATTCTGTGAAGCACGCATAAATCTACGATATGAGATGGGTTAGAAAGGAATAAACGTAAAACAAAGTAGAGGCACATGATAACAAAGTAAAATATCATACCCCAACATTCATAGTTTGTGCTACGAACAATAAGAGGTAGGAAAAAATAACAAATTTTTTTCTTATGCGAAAAATTATGAAAAGACAAATAAGGTGGCACTGACTGAACCAAACTACAATAATGCATGGTTGCGCTTAAACAAATTTCAGAAGGTTAAAACAATTAGATGACGCAATAGTAAAGAGAATGAGGATGAAAGTTTGATCTAAAAGAAGTCAAAAAAGAATGAGGATTTTGTTGCATATACCGTTAATGTTGTTTATTACATACTTGATTAACCTATCTTTTTCTGTCCGTCTTCCGTGTGCGTCACTTCTAAAATATGTAAAGTTCAAAATTGTTACTAAATTTCTTGGCTCAAATAGTCTATCTTCCGACCCAATTCCTCTTTCTCTATTGGTAATGTTTCAATCTCCCAGCTTATAAGGTTATTGATTGTTCCTTGCTTCTAACCATCCAAAAGGAAATTCCTCATTTTCTTGTACAATACGAGCCACGGGGATATGAAACATGGGCATATAGTAGGTCAAGCTCCCTTAGAGAGACAATAATTTCCCCACGTATCTAATCCTCTCAAGACTTTTTCTTCAACTGATCTCCAAAAATCAACTTTCCTGGGTTACCTCCCAATGACATCTCCATATGAGAGATAGGTAGAATACATTGGTACACCCCAATGGTGCTGAAAAGACCTAATCATATCCATTTCAAAGTTAATTTCATTTATCGATGACTTCTCCAAATTAATCAAACCCCAAGCCAACTTAAACACATCTAGCACATTGAACACATTCTTCATTATGCTTAGTTCATTGTCACAAAATAGGATAAATGGATCTCCTCCCTTCCAATAACTCTCCTTTCAAGCATTTCCTCTATTTTCTATCATTTATCAACGGCCCCACATCCTTTCTCCTTTAATGCACAATTTGAATTTTAATTCACAACTTTATTTGTTGTTCTTCAAAATTTGTACCCATACACATTCTCTCAATACGCCATCCTATGTAAAGATACATCGCTACAAATGGCACTCAATAAAAATTATATCAATAATTTACAGGGGTGTAAATAGAGCAAAATATACGAAGCGTTACTTGTCAAGTGTTTGCTAACATAGTACAATGTGACGCCTCGGTAATCGGTCAAAAGAATGGGACACCAAATTCTATGTGTAGCAACCAAGTTTTTTCTTTCAGGTAAAAAACAGAAGTCCTTGAACAAATTAAATTACCAGAAGAGAAGAGAGAACTCTAACAAATATTAGTCAAATTACGGGGGAAAGGCTCTCCTAATTTTTTATTATAGGCATGGACACAAGGTCGAAAGCATAGATAAATATTAAAAAAATATATAGTTAAGGAAATTACTTCAACGTGATGAAATTGAACGTGAATATGAAATAAACAAATACAATATCAAGGTTGAATGATTGTCACATGAAACCACGTTATACCAGTCAAATAAGAGCCAGTATTTACGCATACAACCATACCATAACTTGAATAATTATCTGCTTTAAGTGTGAACTACAGTGTTCCCCTGATATATAGAGATCCGTGCATCTTGGGCTAATCAAAGAAACAATTACTATAGATGAATAGGATGGTATAACGTGAACCCTATAAAATAACAGGACATTTAACTGAATAGCTTGAGGACATTGCAGCCAACAACCCCACAGATGAAGATGAAGCATTCATCACATTTCATTTAATCGTTGGTAAGAAGCAGACTTCCAAAGTTCTGAGTCATTGATTTTAAGTATCTCCATTAACTACCAGAAAACTGATATTTGATATTGTTTTGAAGCTGAAATATCATAAAGTTTACTTTGAGCAAATAAATTGGACCAATGCATTAGAGCACTATGGTGTGTAAGTAAAAAGTGTTGCACGAGTACAGAATGTAAAAGTCAACCACAATAAATTAGCTCGTGAGCTGAGCAAACTTACCCAGTATCTGAAGGCAATAACTTCAGCTGGAGTGTTATCAGGATCACATGAGCCCAAACTGATCTGCTTCACTGCCTCAATCTGAGCAGCCTCAGGATCCTCTCTGGCACTCATTTCCAAAGCAAGCTGTATCTGATACTCTTCCTCTATATCAGGATCCCTCGAGTTACTCGACCCTGAATCATGCCTTGATGTATCCATGGCAGCGTCTCTGCTAGATACTGAATCAGAAGGCTCCATTATCTCTCCTGCTGTGGGATTCGAAGATGATGGAGGGCTGAGGCTACGTCTATTTGCAACAGAGTTCAACCAACCGGATATCCCCGAGAAGGGTTTATGCTCCGAATTAAAATGGGCCGGCCGAGAGCGAGATGGCAGCTTATCAGGCGATGGAGCCTCAAGTAATTTACTGCCCCTCGATGAAGTGGACCCTTCTGCTGTGTCGTCAGGCTGACTACTGGACATGATATGGAACTTCTTGAGGAGGTTCTTCATATTATTTTCACGAAGTCAGAGGGCTGAATGCTAAAGTAAAAATCTGGCCATAAGCCTCTCCATTGTCTTAGAATTAGCATCAAACTCCAATCGCTGTGTGACCACTAAAAACTCGTTGGAAGTTCAAAATCAATCGTGAAAAGCCCCTTTTGCGCAAAACCCATAGTTAAACCATCCCGTCAAACCCAGAAGCCATAACGATTTCAAGCGCTTCAAAGTCAAGCTCCGGGAATTATCGACTGACCCAGATGCTTGTATCGAACACCAGCTTCCTACTTTCGATAAACAAACAAACGCACTCCAAACTCGAATTGAAAACAGAAACAGATACTAAATCGAAGCATAGATATATATATATATGTAAAACAATAGCAATATCGAAATCGAAGTTTGAATTGTATTACCGCCTGATAACGGAATGTGAGTAATGAACGAATACCCCGAGAAATAGATCTTAATTCAGACTGAGAAGGGGGCAGAGGCCATTGAAAAGAGGGAAGAGAGGTTGAATAAAGGGGCAGGTGAACGCAGGCTAGAGACACCGGAAGCAAGCAAGTGGGTTTGAGTAGGACCTCAAGGAGTGACCCACTTGAGTTTGAGAGAAGGGGAGGATTTCGCGGTCCCAGAAAAAGGCTCAACTGTTGGGAAACACGACCCAACTGGCTCGCTCAAGGAAAAAATTTTCTTTTTCTTCGCACCCAGAGCAGCAAAATCCTCTCTATCTCTCTATCTCTTCTTGGAATCCAAAATTCCAAGTGTGACCGTCTGAGTTGGAAAATTATGGTGGACTGCACATAAATGGAATATAAAAATGCACAACTTGGAGAACCAGTCTGCTCAATTCGGCTTTTTACTATTTCAAGCAAAAGGGGTATCATCCCTCCCAATTCTTTTTCAACTTCTATGATCAAACACGGCAAAAAACTGTTTTAACTGGTAGTGTTAACAGTTTCACACCTTTATTTCAACTGGAACAACAAAAAGAAAAGAAATCACTAGCTGTAGACTGTAGTGTAGTGTAGCAGGCTTGGCCAGCCGCAGCCATTCGCTGTTTAAATTATGACTTGACCTTTATTCTCTTTTACCAACTACAGTTTAGAATTTACTCCTCTTTTGCGCCAGAATCAAGAAACATATCTTCTTTACAAATTGGGTTTCAACTTTCAACCTTCAATTCTTGGTGGATATTTAATTGATGGGTCTGAGAAAAAAGTTTGATATTTTTGGTAATGGTGTGAAAAATATAAAATCTTGGATCGCAAATTTAGGAGGCCCTGGTTAATTTGCCACATGCATAAAATTTAAATTGGGTTAGAGCTCAAAATAGATAGAAAATTAAGGTGGGAGAGAGATTGTGAAGTGAATGGCTAAGAACTGGGGTGCACCAAAAACTTTGGTAAGATATGGGGCATCTGTATGCCTCAAATCAAATAATTAAATTCAACATTATATAGTTGACATTTGATTCTATTGGACATCACATTTTATGCTTATGCTTGTGGAACTAGCAAAACTCCTCAATGATGGATGACGAACTCCATTTTTATCTCCATACATGTATGTAACAGATTGAATTACAAATTCAATCCCTAAATTTTTATGGTAGTGTATGAGCCGTCATAAATACTATTTTAAAATTTAAGAAGTGAAGTTATTATTATAAATAATAAGTCTTTTTCCATTGCACTCAATAATAGTTGCTAAAGTATTTTGATGCAAACAAAAGTGGAAACAAAAGGTAATGTAATGTGTTTAATATTTAAATTTAAAGTCAGACAACATAACACTCACGTTAATTTATAGAAAATATATTTACGGCTACAATCACTAATTAGGGTCTATTTAGTGTGTATTCTTAAAATAGATGTTTAAAAACTATTTTGGTCCATTTAAATTTTTATTCATTTTGATCTATGTACTCTCTTCCTAACTTTAGTTCATTTAAGTCTATTTAATTTCAACTTGTTCATTTTGAAATTTGCACTTTTAATAAGTAACTATTTTATAGTTAACTTGTTTTTTTCCTGGTGGAAAATTAAAAAAAGGTGATTACTATAACCACGTGAAGTAGACCATGTCAAACGGTTGAAAATAAATATAAATTTCAAAACTTAAAAAATAAAGTATAATATCTAAAAATTTATTGCCAAAACAAAATAACTATAAGATTTAGCGGTAATAATTTTATCAATATTTTGTTTATCTCATTATAAAAGTTTGGCTTTCGATAATCGAACCTAATTATAAGATTGAAGAATATATATATATATCCCTCTAAAAGACGTGAGGGGATGAATAGGATTTTTCATCATTTCAAATACCTTGTACCTAAATTAATTTCTCAATATTTTTTCTTGGTATGAATAGGTTAAAATATTCATACATTTTCTACGAAATTATAAGTTGAATTTCCAAACTTATATAATATCTTTAAAACAAAACTTAAAATTCTACGAACTATAAATTTGATGTTCTAAAACGTTTTCGTTTATAATTTTTTTTTTCTGGTTGGAATATTCATGTTTGGCAAACAAATAAAATCGATTAAAATAAAAATCAGTTTAAATTGATTTGAGAAGAAGTAATTGGCAGGGGATTTTGGTTGGATTGATGGTCAAGAAACCACATCTCAAAATTAAATATTATTTGAAATGTCAAAATCCCACTAAAAAATATTCCAATATATTTATATTTAGCACAAGTAATGGAATGGGCATTATATTTAGCACAAATGACGATTGAAGATCAATTTTTTAAATTTAATTACAAATTAAATTAATAAATTAATAAATTAATGGTAATGGTAATGGTATTAATTATAATATAATTAAATATATTTAGTTATTTAAACAACTTTTTGTTTAGTTAAATTTCTCAAATACAACATAATTTTTAGGAATTTGGTATCTCTAGGATCATTTTTTAAATCAAACATTAATATTTCAAAATCACTTTTAATTATAGTAAAATCAATTCAAATCAAACACAAATCAACGGGTAATTAAATCAATTTTACAAAATTAATTGTAGTCTTTTTTTTCTAATAACAACAAAAACAAAATCAATTGTAGTTAAGTCTCTTTTACAAAAGCACTAATTCTATTAGTATCACTCTTAAACACTTCAATAAAACTTTAATACTTATTTTAAGTCAAAATATTTTTCTAGTAGCACATTTGGAAAATTTGTCAATTTATAGTGTGTTTAGTATTTTGTTTTCTTTTTTAGTGATTTTAATAACTAAACATGTCTTTTAAAAAACCTACAGTGTTTGATAACAAAAAAAAAAAAGTGTTCAAAAATTTGATTGCTCTAAACTTTATTTTTGAAGAAAACAATTAAAGGATGATTTATCAAAAAAAAGTTCTTCTAAAGTGAATTGACACCCTTAAAACTCAAACATTCTAGAGATTGTTATTATTAAAGAAAAAAATTTAAGAAATACTTAAATTAAAAAATATATAAATTCGCACTAAATTGACATGAAGTACTTGTTTAAGTGACCATTAAATAAATTATATTTGAAAAAAATATGTCATGTGATTTATTAAAAAAAAACTAAAATATAATATTATTATTTTTTTAATACAATATCTTGGATGGGATGGGATGGGAGATCCAACTCACAAGATTGAAAGAAGATATATGTTAATTATCGTTGAACTATGCTCACTTCGACTAAAATACAATATTTTAAAACATAGAACTTAGATCGAATTATTAATAAGAAAACAAATATCATCCTCATTTATTGTTTAAATTTAAACCCAACAAAATCGGCATCCACTTTTTCTTTTCTTCTCGTGCGATGGCGATCATATTTCCAAATTTGTTTCCTGTTTTTTTCCTTGGGAGACTTTGCAATTTATCCATATTGTATGACCTAAAAATAAAAAAGAAAAAGAAGGAAAGAATGCCGAAAAAGAAGGGGAAAAGTGTGTGTGTGTATATATATATTAAATTTTTTTTTATTATTATTTTTATTTTTTGGTCCGTCGTATGTGAAGTGCCCTCTTGAAAAGGGAGGTGTTATCCAACATCTTCAAACCTACCTTTACTTTGTTTTTCCCCAGAATATAAAATAAAATTACAAAAAACTATTTGAAACTCGAAAGCGATGGTTGAAAAAACTCATACCTATAAACTATAAAATTTGGAAAAATTGTAAAAATCTTCCTTAAACGTGTGGTTACAATCGCACTTTTGAAGTTTCAACTTATAAAATTATCATAATTAAACCTTTAAATATTGTAAGATGCACAAACTATTTATCAACTGTAAATAATTTTTACATCAATTTTTTATTTTCTTAATCCAGAGTTTAGCTCAATATTAATCGTTGTTTATGCAAGGATATGCACAACAGTGTATTTCAGATTGCAGCTCGAACTCGGCCTCCGGACCGACCTGAATACTTGGACGGACCTGCACAAAGAGGTGAGCACTCCGACGATCAAGTCTAGGTCGGATTCCCAGTTTAGTTCGATGTCAGAGATCATCGTCCCTGATCGTGGAGTGAAGTCCTCTACTTATGGGTGGTAGTCCCGCTAATCTCGCGACGGTTACACCCGGTAATCTCGGGACCGTCGGTTACACCCGGTAATCTCGGGACCGACGGTTACACCCGATAATCACGTCGCTGACAGTAGCTCACATCGGCCCCCACCGAGCTTCCCGGTAGGTCGGACCTCGGCCAGGTTCACCTCGGCCCTCATACTTAGTATCTGTCAACGCTAGTGGTGGTGATCTCGACGGTCCAAGCTGGGGCATGACTCATGGGTCATCTTGGAGCACCAATAGGGTCCTCCACGTGTCCAGGATATTCTTTTCCCCAAACAATCGTAAAATCAAGATTTAAAAAGTATATTGAATTTATTTGTTTTATATTAGATTTGAATTCAAGCTTTTAAGGAATATTGGCAAGCTCAAAATAGAGACTGATAAATTTATAAAACGCAATGAATAAATTTAAACTAAAATTAAAGTGAAGTAAAAACCTAATTAACACAACATTTGTAGTTCCTATACAAAATTTTTCCATCTCAATATTAAAGTCAAATCTTTGAAAGTACTCTCCATTTCAGCAAACAAGCTATGCCAATATTTCCTTTCACTTTATTTTTTTGTATTTTATTAAGGGGTCCACATCATGACCAAATCAACAAAGTTCAATAACTTCAATAGTATGAAATTGGGATTCTCTGATTTAACAATTGTATTATTAGTTTGGTATAATGTTGTATTTATAATTTAAAATGTCCCATGTCGTTAAAAATAAAGGGTATATTTTCAATTTTCAATTTTCAATCGGTAAAAAGGGTAATAAATTATGAATTCGTTCCAATTGTTTTCACATAGCAAAACAATAATAATTTGATTCCCATGTTTTTTATATATATTTCTTTCTAAACTATCGTGACATAATTTGTTAAAATTGTAATTTCCTCGCCACCGTACTTATAAAACTCTTGATACTAGATTTTCATTGAGGAGTCACTTCATCCTTGATAGAAATAAATATCATTATAAAATAATGATAGGATAATATAGATATTTCAAAATATATATGTATATATACACACAACCATGAAAATGTTAAATCCAATATGTGAAGGTCTCTATTTTTTTTTTAAATATATCTCCATAAAACCACTCTTTGGTTAATTGTTCATATTTTTACCATGTTCTATTATCAATTCATGCATATAATTTGTTTAAGCTAAAAATTATTCATATTTATAGAATATTAAATATTATACTCATGATAAATGTATATTAATTGTTGAAACAATTTTTTGGGAATTGGTGTCCGGCCTACCACACTATGATGATTAATGAATTTAAGAGGAGAAAAAAAGAAAAAATGAGTCTCCATGAAATTGCTTACTTCTGAAAGTTGAGAGTTATTTCTATTTATAGGGAATGTGACAGGTTAAAAGTTAGATTATGCGTAGGATCAAAGTCACAATCTCTTGATGGGAAATATATTACCACTAAGCTAAGTTGTGCTCGCTTTTGCGGATGAATAAAGTATTTATTAATAAGTAAATTGTATTTTTTTAGTACAATAAATAATACTTTTTAATTGGGCAACATTCGCCCAAAAGGTTGTTAATGGAATCTTAAAAATTAAAAATTATTTTATGAGAATATATATATGTATAGATGTTTGTCTTTGTTTGAAGAAATACCTTTTTACTTAAAATTAAACAATATCTATTGGACAAAGATCTTTATTTAACAGAAGATATAAAAATAAAATTGAAAAAAGAGAAAATAAGAAATCACTACTTTACCGAGGATTAAATATTAAGTAAAGGGATATAGCAGAAATTAAAAAATAAAAAATAAAAATAACCCACATGGTTCTCAATTTACGGCGGGCGGCCGGGCTTGCTTCTTTAATACGAAAAGTCAAGTTTGGTTGCTTTTCATAGGACATAAATCTTCGACAAAAATATCCACCCACGCGCCTTTATCCTTCTGGGAACCGATTCGTAAGGCGACTGCGAGTGGGGAACATCCCACGATTATTTGCCTACGCGGTCTCTTATCATCCAATCAAAGAGGATCGCAGAGTGGAAATCTTGGAGATACCTATTGAAACGCGGTGAAGCGCGTGTTGATCAACCACGGGAATAAATGGGCAGCCGCACGGGCAACCGTCAGTGCATTTAAAATAAACAAATAAATAAATTGAGGAAAAGGCGCATATCTTATCTTTACAATTGAATCCACTTTATTAATTATATTTTAATAATTTCGTGAGGGAAATAAAATCCACCGTACAACTTAAAGTTATTATTATTTATAATGCAAAAGTTAGTTTACGCAATTTGATTTCTTAAAATATAGAATTTGAGGATTCCATTGTCGTTTTCTTAATTGCACTTTTTTTTGGGTTGGCAGATGTACGATGAAATTTTTATTTCATAAATATATTTCTCTCAATGAATTTTGTATTAAAAATTGTTATTGTTCTCATCATTAAAATTCAATTAACAATTTAATGAAATGTTAATTGAAAAATCCAAAAGCCTAATCTAATTTCTAATATCTAATCTACTAGATATATTCTTCGAAAATATCTACTGATCACAGATATTTTGTTAGAAATCAAACATAAATGGTTCAAAAGTCAAGAGATTAATACCAAAATAAATATAAAGTCAATAAACCATGGTACATTTCAGGGCCCGAGAAACGAAAACGAAAATGGGGGTTGGTAAAGGCTTACAAGTGACACGTCTACACCAATTGAGCTAGGGAACCATTGTGATATTCAACATACAATATTTATTATTTTATTATTTAATCTAAGTCCAAGAAATGGAAACGAAAAAAATAATATTATTTCGAGTTTCCAAAATTCAGTCCCTTTTTTAAAACGTTTATCAAAATTTTGAAATGAGAAACATGATATATTACCAAACATATATATTTCTCAAAATATAAGAAATTTGAACCATAGACAATAAACAAGTATGCTACTAAACGTGCTCACAAATTCATATTTAGTTAGTTATACAAAATTGGCAGAAAAATAAAATAAAATTCTAAGGACATCCCCATTAATTTTACATAACTGAAAAATGTTAGATATAATGACTCCTACTCTTTTATATAATTTTCAATTAGGTATTTATGCATAAAAATATTGTTAAAATCAGTTAACAAAATTCGTTATTGTTTCGTTATTGTTTTGTTAATGTATTAAGATCATGACATGAACTTACCACTCAAATGACATTCAACACATGAAATACAATCCGCTCGTAATCAAAAGTTGACTTGATTTCAATCAACTCCATTATTTTAAATGATATGGTCACGTGTCCAAGTAGATGAATAAATCAACAATTTAATAATATGATAACCTTATATTTACCTATTATAACAAAAATTTGTACATGATGACTATATTGATAAATTTTAATACACTACGGTGTAATTAAGAATTTTCAAAACATGTTAAAAAAAAAAAAGATAATTTCAAAACATCAAAGAACAAATTGTTTAGATTATAAGTAAACAGACACATTTTTAAAAAATGCACACAATTATTATGTAAACAAGTATGTGTACGAAAAAAAAAAGTGATGTAAATTTAAATAAATACAAGAAAACGATAACTCATAATTTATCTACAAATCGCTCGCTTTCTCAAGAGGGCTGATTAAAACCATGAAAATTTTGGAAAAATGGCAGGATTGGAGGCTGGGGCCTTTTTCATCGGGAGCAAGGGAGAGGAGGAAACTCATACGGGAAACTTTGCTTAGACCAGATTTGTAGCGCTCATGATTGGCTACCGAGAAAATCGCGAGAGAGGGAGAACCGAAAATGCTGGAATTGAATGGCGGAGAGCCGAATCAGAACCGAGGAAGCCGAGTGGTTTCATACGGCGAGTGCGATTCTTATGTTCGATGTTCGTCGTTTGTTTCACCGCCGCATTCTATTGATATACTTTTCTCTAATTTTCTCATTTAAACAAGTGATCCGGGTCTCTGGCCATTACGATACATAATATCCAGCAGTAATGGCGATGGTAACAATGTCAGTCATTGCCGGATGAAGGCCTTGAATCTGAGGTTCGATACTTGTTGAAATTAAGCGAGTGGACGTTTATCTCATACGCAGACTGCTACCATGGATCGCTTCAATAAGGTTTTCTGCAGCTTCTTCCCCCATTCCATTTTCTTTTTCAGACATGCTGAGTATTTTAGTCTCAATTTGATCTCCGTCTCTTTATATGTGTTTTTTTAGTACTTGAGTTGGCTGTCTGGTTCTATTAGTCCGTTCCAGCCATTCTTCAAGTGGTTTATCTTGTCTGGTTTCGTTAAGCGAACAACCATTTGATTCTGTACTACCACGCATACGTGTTTGTGAAACGCGACTGTTATTACTTATATTTTTATTTAACTTGTTTTTTTCCCCTCTGAAATATGACTTCCAAAGATGAAGAGAGCCAGTTTTTCTTTTTTAATTCCGGGATTATGGTACTGTTATTAATCGAAGATTTCTATACCTCCATTCAACTTATTTGACTAGCCACCGTGGTGAAGATGTAAAGTTACAAGCGAAGATTCCTTCATTTCCTGCCACTGTTCAGGTCTTTTTGTGACGGATACATGTGGCTTGTCCAGGTTTTTCTTAACGATGCGGACTTATTTTAGGCGGAGTCCTTGATCCACGATGATTTGAGTGTTAACAATGCATATATCCTGCTTTCTCTGCGGAATAATTGTTTAGGCGAGAAAATTTGAACAGTAAAAGGAAAATAAAACCCAGAAAATACACTAACATATAATATCAGATCTTCAATTTTTTGCTGTTGAAGATTTTACTGAAATGAAAAGGAGGGGATTACAATAGTATGACTAGTAAAGCAATTCAATGATGCCTATGTCAGGCCCGGACACTCACGGATATCAACAAAAAGAAAAAAAACATGTTACATGAATCTCTTCTACCCTCCATAACGCGCATATATTGATTTGCTTAGGACATTAAACAAAAAATGACAATAAAAAAAGAAAGAAAATGAAAAGAGAACCCTTTAAATCTTTCATGCCTCTTATCCAGTTGTTAGTGTATGATTGCTGCTGATTGTTCTGCAGGGCGAGAAGCAATCAGAATTTTTCACCGAGTATGGAGAAGCAAGCCGATACCAAATTCAAGAAGTTATCGGGAAAGGAAGCTATGGAGTTGTTGGTTCTGCAATTGACACCCAGACCGGTGAAAGAGTTGCCATCAAGAAAATTAATGATGTTTTCGAGCATGTATCTGATGCCATACGCATCCTAAGAGAAATTAAGCTTCTGCGGATGCTTCATCATCCGAATATTGTAGAGATAAAGCATATCATGCTTCCTCCCTCACAACGAGAATTCAAAGATATATATATTGTTTTTGAGTTGATGAAGTCTGACCTTCACCAAGTAATTAGGACAAACAATGTTCTTTCTCCGAAGCAGCATAAATTTTTCTTGTTCCAGCTTCTTAGTGGTCTAAAATATATACATGCAGGTCGGTCCTTTAAGTGATTCAATTGGCTTTGCTCAGCTTAAATTATTCTTAACTAATGAATGGATTTCTTTGGATGTTATGCAGCAAATGTCCTTCATCGAGATTTAAAGCCGAAAAACATACTTGCAAATGCTGACTGCAGACTGAAGATATGTGATTTTGGACTTGCTCGCGTTTCTTTTGGGGATGCGCCGTCTACTATTTTCTGGACAGTAAGGTTTTCTTTTCCTCTTTTCTTGGGTAATGGAAGTCACGGCATTCAACTCATTTGGTTTATTCTCAATTTTTGTCAAGGATTATGTCGCAACTCGTTGGTATCGTGCTCCAGAACTCTGTGGATCATTTTTCTCGAAAGTAAGCCACTTTACATTCTCAAGAGATCATATTTAATCATCCTATTACCAGATGTTGAATGTTTGAGTTTGGAGGCTTAAGCTTTGGAATATTTGATTCTCAAGATTACATGCACGTGCGAAATAATTGGTCTTTTGCACTAATTCAAACCATTCCTCACCATTGCTCATTTTTATATACAACTACTTCTATTATTTTATACTTGCGATGGCAATCACCGTGTGGACACAGTAATATTTCGGGAGGACATTGTAATTAGGTCATTTACAAAATGTCTATTGCAAGTCGTATTGAAGGAATGTAGATTTGGAGGGGTCACGGGCAAATATTTTAGAGGCAGAATTAAAATGATTAATTCATGACATGTCAAATTTCGACAAACTAATTCTTTTTTCTTCTCAGTACACCCCTGCTATAGATATATGGAGTATCGGATGCATATTTGCAGAAATGCTTACGGGAAAACCGTTGTTTCCTGGAAAAAATGTGGTTCACCAATTAGATCTAATTACCGATCTGTTTGGCACTCCTGATGCTGAATCCATAGCGAAGGTTGGTTGTCTCAGTTTTTTTTTTTTTTTTTTTTTTTCTAATTTATTTGACTGGAGTAATGAGATAAAATTACAATTATTGTACCAGTTTACGAATTTCACGAGTTTCAAGCCTTGAAATGTCTGCATAATTCACAATTTTAGGCTATGCATCAAAGTTATGTTAGAATCTTCACTTAAATTGACTCACTGGTTTGTTAGAATCTTCACTTAAATTGACTCACTGGTTGAGTCTTCTTTTATGCACCATTATGTATTTTAAATCTATTTCAAGATTCGGAATGAGAAGGCAAGAAGATATCTTGGAAACATGCGTAAAAAACCACCAGTTCCATTCTCTCGAAAGTTCCCTAATGTCGATCCATTGGCACTTACTTTGCTGGAACGCCTCCTGGCATTTGATCCGAAAAGACGTCTAACAGCTGAAGAGGTAAGTAGGATTTGCCTACCAATTTTATTACCCTAATAACACCGTTTTTAAAAATATTTGCAAATATGTAAATCTTCGAGTTCCGCATTCAATGTCAGGCACTATCTGATCCTTACTTCAATGGTATGGAAAAAGCAGACCTTGAAGCTCCTGTTCAACCAATTTCAAAACTTGAGTTTGAGTTTGAGAGGAGGAAATTGTCAAAAGATGATGTTAGAGAGTTAATTTATGCAGAGGTATATAACCTGGCAACTCGGTACTTGCTGCTTCAACAGTAATTTAAATCAAGTATTTTGTTTGAAAAGAACAAAAAAAAAAAAAAAAATCACCTCCGTGATGAAAATCTGAAATTTTGGTTGATGAAGTTTTTTTGACAAATTTGCGTGACTAAGGTTCCCTGCCAAAATTATAGGCGATCAACCTTGACTAAGAATATAATGAATTTCATGTATGAAGTCTACAGATCTTAGAGTATCATCCCCAGATGCGTCAGGAGCGCCAACGCGATGGAGATCAAACTACCTTTATGTATCCAAGGTAGTGACTCTTCTCCACAATTAAATATGAACATCTTTTAGAGTGCAATTTTTCATTGGATGTGCCCGTGTAAGAGAGTGAAGAATCTTTCTTTTACCTATTGATTTTCTATTGATCTAGTAAATGATTCCTGTTATGAGGACACGAACGGTTGATACAAGGTAAAAGTAATATTTTCTGGATTCATCAGTCTGTAATCCATTTCTTCCTTTTGCATATGCTCAGTGGCGTTGATCGATTTAGGCTTCAGTTTGCGCATCTGGAAGAGCACCATGTCAAAGGTGAAAGAAGTGCTCCACTTCAAAGGCAGCATGCTTCTTTACCCCGGTAATGATTTGAATATAAGTTTGGTTGTTCTCTTCAGTAAATGATATAAGTTTTAAATGATATAAGTTTAAGACACCACATGATCAAATAAATATTAAGTGTTCTCTGTATCATTTTCCTCTCTTCCTTCCTTCCCAATTCTCCTCTGACTGCTTTCTTCCCCTGTTTCTTGGCACTCTCTCTCTCTCTCTCTCCAATGCACATATCCTCCTTTCAACACTATTTTCTCTGTTTCTCCTTCTGGACAAAGGGTTGGTGGTCTCTTGCAGTATATTATAATGTACGCATTGATTTGTAGGAAATACTTCACTTCCGTCTAAATTTCATGTCATATATTTTCAGGGAGCGGGTTCCTGAACCTGAGCACAACAACGCTGAGAAGAACACTGATTTTGAAAGGTAGGTTACTTATTCTGTTTCAATGGCTCCTAAAAATGGTTCTGAAATTATGAACTCAAATGCACTTAATGAACTCAGGGGGAACGACAAGAGTGCTCACCTCTTGAAAAGTGCTAGCATTAGTGCATCAAGGTGTCTTGGGGTAATACCAAAAGAGAAGTCTGAGGTAATTAATAGTATCCTTATTTCCTTGCGAGTCCTTTGAATGAATCACTCTTCTTACATGAAAGTTGATGCATTAAAGTGTGGTCGGCTTCTCAAATTTAAAAACAGGGACATATGTTACATTTAGAAATCTCAGATTTTTTTTAGTTTTAGATGATAATGGCAAACTCTTAGCTGCTAATATGTTATGTGATTATATGTTCTATCAGATATAAAAGAGAGACATATGTGATATGCGTCCTCTCATATATTTCTAAGCCTTTTCTTCCCTGGTGTAGAACTTAAAATCTTAAATCCCTAAGACATATTTGGCTTTATATTTGGCTCACAGCATAGGTTTGTGTAACATGAGATTAAGAAATCAAGTCTAGATTTGTTCTAAATTAGAGGTTTGCTAATTCATACGCTACATGAATCCAAATTACATCAGCTCTAGTTATATATATGAAATTTTCGAATCATAAACTCACAAACAAATCAAACACATGTTACACAAACCTAAACTAAACTTTGTATAACTCATCATCTCAATCTCGTGCATCATAAATCAAGCTTATTAAAACTGAGTCAAATATCTCTTAAAGGGATGAAAGTAAAATGGAAAGAACGGAACTCTGTGCATAAATATGGACCAAAAAGCAAAAGTTCTTTCTAAAGATTCCAACCGTCTGTTCTGATGCTCCTTTATGCACTAAAAAGATGTTATTTTCACAGACGGACGAAGGAAGTTCTGAAGCAAAAAATGAAGCAGCGGATGGCTCGTCTCAAAAGATCGCAGTCCTTCAGACTTGATTCCATGCGGATTTGTTACAGGAGGCAGAAGGTTTTGATTTGGCCACATTTACCTGGGAAACAGGTCTTTGATGAGCTAGATTTCACTATGATCACTTATGTTTAAAGTACGATATTAAAGTAGTATTTCATTGTATTATTTTGGCCCTCTTCCTTAAATTGTTGAAATATAGAGCAAACACGCCCTCTTGTAAATAATCTGTTATATTTGTATAGCTAACCTTCTATTGTAGTTTGTGCAGTCGACACATTCACACAATAAAGAGATCTTTGCACTGTTTATTGGGAGTGGTAAGAAATTTCATAACAGAGCAGACGACGACGAAACGTCGTCTCCTGTATTGTAGAAGTACTTTTTGAATTGTACTTTTTTTAACTAGTATTTTCAGAGTCAATAAGTACTTTTTTAACTACCATGAAAATAGAGTTGTATTCCATATTTTCAAATGTGTTTGATAGCATATATGAAAATTGAATCTTAATTTGAAATGATAATAATAATTATTAAGGTGTTTTGTAATATATTTGTAAGTCATTAGTTACCTACTAAATATTTAGTTTAATCTAAAATATTATTAATTACCTTATTAACATAAATGTATAAATTTTGTTAGAATTAGTATTTTACAATATTATATAATTTATAATATATTATATTTTACACATTTTAATATTAACAAAAATGAAATAATATATTTATAAAAAATATATATATTTTTAAATATAATATTGAAAATATAAAAAAAGTTGTTATTACCAGTTGGATTAAAGAATTGGAAAATAGTTTTGGAAACAATCTTGTTTGCCAAATAATGCTCAAGATTTCGTGTAGGAAGTTAGTTGATTGAAGCATTTGGGTTAAAACTACTTCCAAAAAAGAAAGAATGAAAATACAAAATCAAAATCAAAATCAAAATCCATAATTTAAAACACTTGGAAGAAGAAATTGCCAAGAAATATCTAGTACCAGCTTTCCAAAACGCTGAAATCATCACTATTGAAAAAATGCCTCCATATACGTATAGCTAAATATATAGAGTGAAAAGAGGATGAATTCTTTGTTTGCTGTGTATTGTCATTGGGAGAAAATTAGAAAATTGAATCCACCCCATTTTGACCACTTTTCATTAAAAAAATATAAGATTAATTAATTACCCAAAATTTCTCATATCTTCTTCTTTTACAACCAATCACTGAAAGGTCTCCTAGAGAAATGATTCAGCGTTAGGTGATTTTACTTACCCACCTAATCTTGGAAGATTCAGTTATTTTGGTCATCTAAATTCATTATAATCACTTCTTGACCATGCCCATTTTAATTTCCTAATACTCGTTCTAATCCTAATATCACCCTATTTGATATCCATTTTCTTTTCAATTTTTTATTTTTGAAAATTAAGTTTTTTAACGTTACTTCTCCCCATTTATTTATTTATTTTTTTCATCTACCTTTTAAAAATATTTTCGAAACCTAAGCTAAAATTTGAAATTTAAAAAAGTAGTTTTCAAAAACTTATTTTTGTTTAAGATTTGACTAAGACTTCAGACGTATTTCTTAAGAAAAAAAAAATTAAAACATACTAAAAGAAATTTAATTTTAAAAAATAGAAAACTAAATAAGAAATGAATTTTCATTTAAGAGATTTGGCATATTAACATACAAATAATTTTAACGATATGGCAGTCAACTGGAGTAGGTACAATAAGATGACTTTTAAATAATTGGTTTAACGTAAGTTTATGTTCGATCATATAAAGTAAATATATTTTAAATCTTTTTTTAATAATAATAATAGATTTATTTTTAAATGAAAATTGCAAAAGCAAGTAGAGAAGTTCATACGTATTAATGCACTGCAGAACTTTTTCAGACTGAAATTTTTTTTCTCATGCAATATTTGAACGTTCATGAACAAGAAACAAACAGAGACCAAGGCTTTTTTTCGAAAGAAGTATTATAGAGTTCTAAACTTATTAGGAAAATATAGTTAACTTATTCTAAAACATATTAGGAAAACAAAAAATTTTCTTTAACATCACTCGAAAAGATCATATTTGTTGTAACAAAAACTTTACTACATGACTTGAGTGATTCTTAGTGTTTGGTTTCATTGACTCTTCTTTCAACTTATTTCATGCTCAAGGGTTCCACTTAAAATAATACTCTCTGATCCTCATTTCTTAGATAACGCTAACATTATACTTAGAAAGATAAAGATGAACTCAAACACCAACCCACTTCTATTTTGGGTCTTGATTTTTCCACACCAACAATCGAGTTCTCTGCATGAAGTGACAAGAGGACACAAATAAAACTTATAACTTTCTACAAAGTTAGTAATAAGGATTCTAATTTCATGGCAAAATGCAATAAGAGAATCAATAATATTTCATCAGTGGATACATGATGCAGCAGCCAAACACCTAATCTTCATATCATTAAATCTAAAACCAACCAATTGACATTTACCCACAAATTGATTTCAGCAATTAACCCCACTTTTACACCAACCCCCACAGCATCAAAAAGAAAAGCACTGACTGTGCCAATGACTGCAGAATGTGAGTTCTAAAATTGCCAAACTAGTGGTGGTTTTTCTAGTATATATATGTTGTTATATAACTGGCTTTGAAGAGTGTTAAAAGATTTGGTAACAATGGCGAGCCTCAGCCACCAGCACTGTGGGATACTGCTACTCGTAGTCATATGCATAATCCTTTCATATTTTGTACCATCCAACTTTGCTTCTCCAGTCACTCGACGCTTTCAGTTTAATGTAAGCTTAATAATGAAAACTCCACACCTATTCGGGTGCATATCTTACAGTTATTTTATTCTAAAAGATGATGGATCTTTTTGTGAGATTATTGTGTCATTGGATTGCCATTTTTAACTGAAATAGTATCATTTTCTTTACCATAAGGTGGAGCGGAAGAAGGTGACAAGATTGTGTCATACAAAGCAACTTCTAACAGTGAATGGACAGTATCCAGGGCCAACCATTGTTGTCCATGAAGGTGATGCTGTTGAAATCAAGGTCAATAATTGCATAAACGAAAATACAACCATTCATTGGTAAGTTTCTAACATGTTATAGTACCCATATAATTAACCTCTAATACAGGAGAAGACATTGTTTGCCAACCCAATGAAATAAGGAAACATTCACTCCACACGTTTAAAGTTAGAAACTTTGAGTTTTTAACTACAAATAGTAAGTTTTAGAAGTATTTGAGTTTTTTAGCTTGTATTAAGTTTATAATGGTGAATGGAATTAACAAATCTATAGTGATCTGCAGTAAAAAGTTTGAGTTTTCGACTTTGAGGTAGATAAATCTAATCCCTAGGCTCTCTAACAAATTTGACAATTTGCAGGCATGGGGTGAAGCAACTAAGAACGGGATGGGCAGATGGTCCAGCTTACATAACACAGTGTCCTATCAGAACAGGTGAATCATACACATACAAGTTCTCAGTGATTGGCCAAAGAGGGACACTGTGGTGGCACGCACATCACTCATGGCAACGTGCTTCTGTGCATGGCGCCTTCATCATCTACCCTCGCATGCCTTACCCGTTCTCCTCTTCTCCCATTCAAGCTGGAATTCCGATTATCTTTGGTAGATCCCTTTCACTTACTTAAGATAGTTTGGTTAAATAATCTAAAGAGACTTTTGAAATACTAAAAACACAGAAAAAAGAACGTTCTAGTTAATATTTCTTTCAAAAGTACCTCTTTTTTTGCTTAGAAGTATTTTTCTCAAAAGTCATTCCGAACTTATCCTTCATCACTTCAAGACATCTCTCTTCACGTGTGGTTAAGTCTCAAAGATGATATTTTGACTTATTTTCTAATATGGGTTTCACAAACTACAGGGGTTTGAAAGTCAATATTATATTGGGGTACGACTTTTAGATGTTTGGTTTGATGGGTTATCAGAAAAGTGAACGATTGGTGATTTGTGATGAACGAACCGTTATTTTATGTATTATATACATTTTTGACCCCACACACACAGGTGAATGGTGGAATGGAGATGTGGAAGAAGTTGAAAGTGAGATGCTGAAATCTGGAGGTGGACCTAACATTTCTGATGCCTATACCATAAATGGCTTACCAGGACCTCTTTATCCTTGCTCAGCCAAAGGTACTATCATACTTCACTTTCAATAGACTATATATACTCTGTTTCCTTCTAATTTTTCCTCTAATCTTCCCCACGAATTATCTAAACATCGATCTAACACAAACATAAACATAATTCAGCAATCAAGACTGTCTCTAACAAAAAGTCACCAGATCCAGCATAAAAACATTTTATAATCACTTTGACTATTCATCATATATATGTAATAACATGATATATAAAACATCATTTTCTGCATCAAACGATAAATATTGCAGATACTTTCATTTCAACAGTAGAAAGAGGGAAAACTTACCTGCTGAGAGTAATCAACGCAGCACTCAATAATGAACTCTTCTTTGCCATAGCCAATCACACATTAACAGTGGTGGAGATTGATGCTGCTTATACAAAACCCTTCAATACCACAGCCATCATGATAGCCCCTGGCCAGACCACCACTCTTCTGCTCAATACGGACCAAATTCCAGACTCCTCAGGAATGTTTCCAATGGCAATCACACCCTATGTAACTTCAGTTTTTCCCGTCAACAACTCCACCTCCATCGCCTTCTTAAGATACAACACCAGAAAAATGAATAAAATTAACTCAGAAACAAAGTTCTCATCCAATCAAATACCTGAAAACCTCCCTGAGATGAAGAATACGGCCTTCGCCACTGCATTTTTTAACAAACTCCGGAGCCTCGGATCTGCCCTGTACCCATGCAATGTTCCTAAATCAGTTCAAAACAGAGTAATCACAACGATAAGCCTCAATCTTCAAGATTGCCCATCGGGTAAAACCTGCAAGGGTTTGAATGGGAAGAGATTTTTTGCTTCGATGAACAATCAGTCCTTCGTCCGGCCGGCTTTGTCGATATTGGAATCTCATTACAGGAAGATAACAACCAACTCCTACTCCTCTGATTTCCCAAAAAGACCGCCGAAAGTTTTCGATTACGCTGGAGTGAACCCACTGACCAAAAACATGAACGTGAAATTCGGGACGAAGCTTTTGGCGGTTCCCTACGGAACAGAATTGGAAATCGTGTTTCAGGGCACGAGTTTTCTGAATGCGGAGAATCATCCCATCCATGTCCACGGGCACAATTTCTTTGTTGTGGGGACGGGATTTGGGAATTTCGACGTGGCTAGGGATCCGGCGAAATACAACCTGGTGGATCCGGCGGAGAGAAACACGGTGGCGGTGCCGAGGGGGGGATGGGCGGCGATCAGAATTAGGGCAGACAATCCAGGGGTTTGGTTCATACACTGTCACCTTGAGCAGCATACTTCTTGGGGTCTAGCGATGGGCCTCATCGTTCGAAACGGCGCCGGGGAATCCGAATCTTTGATTCCTCCGCCCGAAGATCTTCCCCCCTGCTGATAGAAATGTTTTGATACTCTGTAAACTGAGACTATGTAATGGAATAATGTTTTGAGAAGCCATTTTTGAGCTCAAGCAGCAAACTGAAGCCTTCGTACAGTATCTGGCACGAAGCAGCAGCAGCAGCCATTTCTAACTGGAAAATGGACATTTAATTTCAATAAGATTTTTCGAGACTACATTGTTAGATATTAAAATTAAAGCATTAAATTGTTACCCAAAAAAAATCTATAGATCTCCAGATGAGATGAAGATCTAACAAGATTTTTTTTTTAATTCTTAAACTAATCTTTAGTATATCGTCCATTACTATGATTCTCTGATTTGGTCTTTATGATTTGAAATTTATTCTAAACAGAAGAAATTTAAAAATTTTAAGGCTAAATTTGATAGCTGAAAATGTTTAAATTAAAAGATTGAATTATACGATGATAAATAAATATCGTGTTTCGTAATCATCTTAATTAAACAAGAACCAAAAATGTTTATGTTTTATGTTCTTTTTCCCAAAAAAAAATGTTATTTGCTTTTTAAACCATTTTCAAAATCAAATCCGAAATTCAAAGACTCAAAAGATGTAATTTTTTTTTTTTTAAACGCTACCTCCAACTAGGGTTTTTTTTTTCTCTTGAATCATTTTTCAAATTCTAAGCCTTAAAAATCAAAACAGTTTTATTTTTTAGTTTAGATAAAGATTGAAATGCATTTTAAAGAAAATGATAAACATACCAAATAATTTATGTTTTAGTCATAGGAAAAAAAATCGAACAAAACCACCAAAATTATCTCAAAATAAAATATGAGTGAGTAGGAAACATGGATGGTAGATATAAAATAAAGAAAATATGTGGGATGATGAGATAAATAATTCAAATGCATGTAGGTATGAAATAAAATAAAAAAATAAAAAGAATTAATGAGAAGAGGAGAATCTTGGCAGGTTGGATGACCATTAATTTCTCAGCATCTGTTCGATGAGCTTCAATTCACAGCTACCTAATTTCCAGAACAAAACAAACAACAAAACAACCATTTCCTCTCCCTCTAACAATCTGTGGACTCTTCAAAACCCCGTTCAATTTCTACTACCCTACCCTACCCTACCTTACCTAGTATCGTATTTATTATTCAACACCGTCTTATTTCATTTCACGGTATTAAATTTTCATCGATATTTCTATGTGTTCATGAGTTCCACGTCGCTGATTTTCAAAGTATTGCAAAATAATCGACAAAATATCACTAATATAGACATAATATTGATATTGATGTGTTATTAAGTTATTGTTTTATTAAAATATTTAGATACTTGTGCATGCCAACATGGACATACATCGCTTGGAAAAATTTAAATTTTATTGATCTGATGAGATTTTTCTATGAACAGGTTAGATTTTATGTGTCAAATGATATTCAAGCGACATGTTCAGGTGTCTAATTATGTTATTGTCCACAAATTTTAACAATTTGTTGAATTTTATTTTTTGATCCGTTTGACCAGATGTGGGATGAGAAGTTGAAATTCTAACTGGCAGAAGATATATATATCTATCTATCTATCTAGGGCAACCACTTCTTCCCCTGACTGTTAGCAGGTTGAAAAGCTCTTTGGAGAACAGGGGCACAGATGTCAAACCCTCACTGATACGAATACAGACTAAAAAACTCTCATACCGTTTGGAACTAAAAAACTCTCATACTGTTTGGAGGGTAGGGCACACAGAAGGCACAGATGTCAAATCTCCACTGATACTGAGTACAAGTTCCCATACTGTTTGGAGGGCAGGAGGCACACAGATGCCAAACCCCCCACCAATACGAGTAGGTCGATTACCCCTTAATTAAACCGTCCCTTAATTAAATCGTATGTACAAGATAGTTGTCACCTATCTGACTTCACTTCTTTTTCTGGTTCAGGGGGTTTGTGGTACCTGTTGTCCACCCTAACGACAGAGTGGGCTGCTATAACAACTGAAATTTGTGAATGGATGACTTTTAGTTGCTACTGCTCGACGATTCTCCCCCTAAATTAAAGTGGTGTCTGGGTCCTGAACCCAACCTGAAAACGAAAGAGGATAATAGGAACCAGTTGAGCTATATTCAAGTTGGCATCAAATTGCGAAGAAAAGAAAACCCGAAACCAGGAAGGAAGATGGTGAATGCTGCCACGTGGTGAAAGAAAAGGAAGGGATGGTGGTTGTAGGTCTAAATTGGCCTCACACGTGGTAGAATTGTGGTGCATGGTCCTATATGGAGAGCACAGATCCCTATGCTTTTTCACTGCCCATATAAATCGCCCCACTGGCTGCTACTTCATCCTCACCCCAACGTCACAAACACCAAACTATTCCTTAATCTATACACTGCGCTGCGCCCCTTTCTCCTTTATCCTCCTCTCTATCTGTTTGTGGCGCTAGCCTTTGTGATCTCTCATGGCTATGTCCGTGGACCCTCTGGTGGTCGGCCGAGTGATCGGAGACGTGGTCGACATGTTTGTGCCAACTGCTAACCTGGCAGTCTACTTCAACTCCAAACATGTTACTAATGGTTGCGACATTAAGCCTTCTCTTGCGGTTAACCCACCAAGGCTCGTCATTCCGGGCCATCCTCGCGACCTTTACACTTTGGTATAATTTTCATCTCTCATGAACAATATTTTACTACTGACTGGAACTTGACAGTGGATATCTCATTTTAACGTGGATTACTGAATATTTGACGAGTAAAAAAGAGAATTTTTATCTCTTGTATAGTTAATTCAACATTTCAATTTGCATGGACAGACCGAAAAATCTAATGTTTACTAGTAAATGAGAGAAACATTACGAGAAAAGAACTATTAGAGTGTTTATTTTTTAAGAAAGTAAACATTTGCCGGAAAGAATTTAGTAGTGGACAACAATATTCTTCTCGTATTAAATCTCTTCTGTAATGTAATGTGATTCTGGTTATTATGATTTGTAGGTGATGACAGATCCAGATGCTCCGAGTCCTAGCGAACCTCATATGAGAGAATGGGTCCATTGGTAATCAGCTTTATTTTCTTTCTTCTTCTTCGTTTTTTGTTTCTTGCTCTCTAAAACTATGTCTTCAATATATGTTTCTCGATTGTTTTACACAATTTATTTTGCATGGGTTCATGCAGGATAATTGTAGACATTCCCGGAGGCTCAACAATGACCCAAGGTAAGAAACTATAAAGTCAGAGAAATTTGTATAACTTGTATTCAAAGAAAAATAAATTACTTTTCTTCTTTGAATCGTCTTGAAAAAAAGAGAAGTATGTATTCGCCCCATTTGAAGAACCTGTAATATTATCTACTACTTCCAAGAATCCCTTAAATTGCATGTCTCTCGAGATTTCAAAAAAAAAAAAATTCCAAACTGTGAACACTGTCAAAAACACCTCATTTTTTTAACTTCGTTGGTTGGGTCATGTCCAAGTTTGCATTTTTATGGCTTGGTCGACACGTTTTATGCTTAAAAACAACCTCGGATATCGCCACACATCTACGTGGCTTTGTGCGACGTTATTTCTCAAATTAAATTTCAATTTGATCCTTATAATTTTAATCAAGCAATTGAATTTAGTTTCAGTTTCAATAGTCTCTCTAATAGAAATCTTACCAATCGCCTCTAAACTATTACTTTGTATAGTGATGAGTTAAGATATGAAGTTAATGTTTATTTGTGGACAGGGAAGGAGATTCTGCCGTACACCGGCCCACGTCCACCCATCGGAATCCACCGCTACATCCTTTTACTGTTCAAGCAAAAGGGTCCTGTGGGGTTGATCGAGCAGCCACCGAGCCGCGCAAACTTCAGCACTCGCCTGTTTGCTAGGCACCTCGACCTGGACCTGCCGGTGGCGGCCACCTACTTCAACTCTCAGAAGGAACCAGCCACCAAAAAGTACGCAATGTAGATCTGAACCAAGTAGTCAACCCAACCCAAAAAAAATGCAGTCATCCACGGCCAAAATATCCGAGTGGCCTGTGGGAAAGCAGCGTATATAAAGTAAATTGTGTGTTTTAAGAATAAGAGGGAGAGGGGGAACTTGGAATGTACTGCCATTACAACTTCTTCTTCGCTGATATCTGTATGTGTCTCTCCTGTGTTTCCTGTCGTTTATCTGTCGTACGTTGTAGTTTGTTTCAACATTGTAGTTTGTTTCAGAATGGGTTGATGACATAATAATAAAATATATATGTAATAAGTTTTGTGGTGTTGCCTTCACTATTTAAAAACCCTGTGACTGAGGGTAACTGCATCATATAATAATAGTAAATGTCACTACTTCAGTATTTGGTTTGGGTGTTTATGCCATTTAGGCTACGGCCCTATAACCATGGTCGATCAGAATAGACCACGACTAATGTTGTTTGTAGTCTACGGTATAATAAGCACAGCTAACGTTAATTGTGGTCTATATTGCTTTTTTTTTTCTTGAGAAAAACATAATATGCCATATACGATAGACCACGATAATTGTTAGCTGTGGTCTATACGCACAGCTAACATTAATTGTGGTCTATATTGCTTTTTTTTTCCTTGAAAAAAAACATAATATGCCCTATATGGTAGACCACGCTAATTGTTAGCTATATATGATCTATACGATATACAACATTGGTCCATTTATAATGCAAGAAGCCCAACTTTAACAAAAATTAAGATCGTATCGTTATCTAAATGAATTTTCAATTGACACAAACTATGCTAACTTTGAGAAAAACAAAACTTTCACAAACTTTTGTATTAAATAAAGTGTAAATTTCCACAATATAGAAGTAAATTACTCAAGCTAAGGAATTAACTAAAACTATTAAACATTATATTATATCATGCAGAGATGTGTTGTTGACATTCTGTCGATTTCAGCTTGAGTATATGTCTTTTATACTAAACTGCAAGATGGAAGAAAGATCAGAGAGAAAAATATAAAAATAATATCATCTTAAAATAAGCAACTATATACATACCGACTTTTTGAGTGAAGTAGGTCTATTAATCCACCACAATAAAAAAGTATTCATTCGGTATCAAACCAACTCTTTGAGTGAATTATTGTGTTGATCTTAAAAAATATTGGCATTATAGCACTAGCAGGCAAAAGTAATTATGTATTCCTCTAACCATGAGACAAATACTACAAGCACTTTATCAAGCACTGCTACTGTAAAAATAAATTTAGAAGATAAAAGATAGTGCAGATGAATTCATCCACCTTTCATCATCCCAGAATAGGCAGCATCTGCTCTGCCGTAGCAAAAACATGAGGGCTGTCCATCATTATCTAATAGGCGATAATAATTTCAGTTCCTTGTTTAGCGTCTTTCAATGGATTGTCTGGGATCAAACTGGTCCATTACTCTGCAACAAGCAGCCCCAAAAACTGTAGAAAAACAGAACCACGATATATTTAAAGAAGACAAGTATTTGGTATACATCAAAACTAGAAACTCATATTCCAACAAAGAATTAACTAATAGCATAGCAGCAAATCCTGAAGAAAAATCAAAAGAAATGGAAAGATTTCAATTAGGTTTTAAACATTTAATAGATATCAAGAACGCAAAACAGAACACGAGCACCCAGATCCTGTAACAGCCTAACAAACAAATTTAATAAGCTTGCACTAGTTTTGCTAAATTCCCCTAAAATTCCAACCAAAACTATTTTAAGGGAAGAAAGGTACATTGTTTCTCTCGAGTTATAGTGATAGAACATCTCCAATTTTTTTTCTTTCAAAAAATTATAGTGATGCAACATAGGGTTTCAAATCTCTATCAATTTGTTCGAATTGTAATATTGTTTTAGACTTACAATAGTGTAATAGAGCTTCCGTCTCGCGGCGAAGTAGTCGGAGGAATCAGTGGCATCGGCAGAGAAGAAGCTTGTGGTCGTTGGATTGGTTTCCGCCAAAGTTACCGGAACCATTCTCCTTCCTCATTGCATCTTCCCTTCCATTGAAGCCATTAAGCGAGCTTAGGGCTGAAGGCGATTTGGGTTGGAGAGGGGAGATTTCGGGCTGACGAAGAAGACCGCGACTGATGAGCGATTTGGGCCTAAAATCGCCAGACAGCAACAGACGAGCGCGATTTAGGGCTGAATACGGCAAAAAGAAATTGGAGCTATGAAGAAGGGGATGTGTTTCGAACTAATCAACTAGATTAATTAATTTTAAAATTAAGTTAAAATAAATTCGTTTTCTTAACTCTTACATTCTAAAATTTAAAATTCATCTTTTTAAATTAAAAAAAATCTGTTTTTAAAATATAAAATTTATTTGTTAATTAAAATATAAAATTCAGCGAAATCTCGAAACAAACGACCACTGAATCTCGAAGAAGATGCACGAGAATCTAACCACACAAATAATGAAAATTAGGCTGATCAAATTTCAACCTAAAAGAAAAATAATTACTTTCTAATCTCTAAATTAAAATTCAACTTTTAAAATTTAGAATTGATTTCTTAATTAAATTTTAACTACGCTTTTCAATTTTCTTTAACTCTTGGTATATTACTTAAAAAAAACAATAGGTATATATTCAAATTTGGATTTATGATATAATTTTAAAAATTCATCTAAAACATCATTATTTATAATTATTCTTTTTGATATAATTTTGATACTAGAAGCAAACATTAGCTTGTGTAATTATCATCTACTCCAATTGGTTGTACTAAAAAAAATGGATTGGAATTTAGACTCAATTTTTTTCTGATTATTAATAATTAAATCATGTTTTTTTAAGATTAGTTATTAATTGAATATAGATAATATAATTAGTTAACTATATGTAATCCAATCATATTAGTTAAACTAATATATTAATTAAAAATTGTACCTTCGTGTGCTGACTTTTGACTTGTGGGATCCAAGATCCAAGTTCGAGCCCTCCTATGTCCAGAAGTCAAAAAAATATATATTAATTATAAATTTTTGTATAAGTATTAATTACTAATTGTTGGGAGTTACTTATGATAAATTATTAATTAATAGAATAATCTCACCCAATAAAAATGTAATATAATACAATCCTATGAAAAATTTGACAACATTCTCATACACAATAAAATATTGTCACTTTTGGTAGGTGGACGAATGCTCAAAATCTATATAGAGAGAGAAAATGTTCTCCAACGGCTCAGCCTTTACGAGGACACATACCACCATCGATCAGCTCGACCAAGAAAGGTGGTCGAGGTGCCTATTCGTCTTAATATATATATGTTTTTACGTTGTAAACCATTATAATGACATGCACTTTTCGACGACTCCATTTAAGATATGGCGCTTGATAAATCACCCCAACGGTAACACCTGTATCTTTTGAAACTTTAAACCAAAGTAGAGTTGGGAGCGCAAATTACTGGTGATGGTGGGGGCTAATGAGTGGAATTCCACATTGGGGCCGGGGGTACTGTGTGTAGGAGTTAGGGTTTGAAAAATTGAATGCTCAAAGATTTAGAGGTGTTTGATGGTGAGGACTGAGGGAAGCCAAGCCATTAATGAAAAAGAAAAGTCTCCGCCCGGAAATTGCCTCTCTCACAGTCACAGTCATAGCTCAAGACAATTCGTAGTGGCCTGCCCGGCCCCCGACACTCACTATTATTGAGACCGCCGTCCAGCTTTTGGCCCACTACCATTTTCTTCCGCAGATTCCATTTTTATTTACCTTTCATTTAGGATCTAAATTATTAATTGCATACAATCATCTTCAAATTCTAATTTATAAACCATTTTCTTTTATTATTTCTCAAATTAATTAAATTTATTCAACAGATTCGTGTGTAAGTTACTCAAATGTTGATTTTATAATCATCTTTCTACAAAATTTAAAAATATTTACTAACTGTATTTACCATTTTTTTTCTTTTCTGACTAGTAGACACAGAGGTCTAAATCTTGAATGTCAACACCCAAACTTTTTGTCACTGCACCAACACCCGATGGTGCATTCAGTTACCATTTTTGTTTCAAAGCTCTTGCATTTTTTTTTGTTTTAATATACGTAATAAGAAACAAGCAAATATTTTTCGTGGATTAGATAAATTATAAATAAAAGTAATATGACAAATAAACATTACACCAAAAATATCAAACGAAGAGATATGTCAAAAGATGCCCCAATCGTTATTTTCTTGTGGGCCCCATTTGGTATGGACAGTTTTTTCTTTTTATCTATAAAAAAAAGCTCTGAGCTCTAAGCTCTATCACTGCCACTGCCACTTCTTCTTCTCTGAGAGTGTGGTTTGAGGATGAGAATTCCTTTGGTTTTGGTGGTGGTGTGCATGGTGGTGAGCCGGTGTGCGGCCACCGCCGGCGAAGCGCGGCCCAACGACGGCCGGCAGCCGGAGACCGTCCGTTTCGACACCGGCGGCCTCAGCCGCGACGCATTTCCGAAGGGCTTCATCTTCGGAACGGCGACGTCGGCCTACCAGGTCGAAGGAATGGCCGATAAGGAAGGCCGTGGACCCAGCATTTGGGACGCCTTCATTAAAAATCCCGGTAAATTTTCCATGGGTCGACCCGACAACCCGACCCGGTTCTGCCATTTTCAGAATCTTTTCTCTTCTTTTGAATTTTTGCTCTCAATCTGAATTTGTTAATGTAATGTGGGTTTGTTTGGGAACAGGGATTGTAGCAAACAATGGTACTGGAGAGGTTTCTGTGGACCAATATCACAGATACCAGGTGAATTCTCTATTATTTAACCAAAAACTTCTAAAATTATATGGCAACGTTGAAATTGTTAATTACAGTGACCAGATATGTATTTTACTTTATTTTTTTATATATTTTGTTGGTGATTTTTCTAACTTCTACTAAATTTCTGGTTTTGATTTTTGTTATTACATAAGGGTGTCTGAATATAATGTTGATGGTTTTTGTATGTTACAGGAGGATATTGACATCATGTCCAAGCTAAATTTTGATGCATACCGCTTCTCAATTTCATGGTCCAGAATTTTCCCAAGTAATTTATTGAAACATTGTCATTATAAAGTTAAGATCTGAAGTTTTTTTTTTTTGTTTTTACTTCTTTAATGTTCACTGATCTTTTGCATTGTGTTGTTAATGTCTAGATGGAAGAGGGAAAGTGAATTGGAAGGGAGTAGCATACTACAATAGGTTGATTAACTATTTGCTCAAAAGAGGTGAGAGCAAACAGGACAATTACCAAAACACCCTAGATTTCATCTTCTGATTGGCCAACATTTTGATGGTACTTGATTTATTTGATCCATTGATTTGTAGGCATCACTCCATATGCCAATCTGTACCATTATGATCTTCCTCTGGCATTGGAGCAAGAATATAAAGGCCTATTGAGTGAGAGAGTAGTGTAAGTTAACACTTATCAGTAGCAGTTTGGTTATTGGTAATGATATAGATGGATAGATTGGAGTTTGAATGTTCAATATGGTTTGATTTTTGTAGGAAGGACTTTGCAGATTATGCAGACTTCTGTTTCAAGACATTTGGGGATAGAGTTAAGAATTGGATGACGTTTAATGAACCGAGAGTCGTAGCAGCTCTAGGATATGATAATGGTTTTTTCGCTCCCGGGAGGTGTTCCAAAGAATATGGAAACTGCACGGCTGGAGATTCTGGAACTGAACCTTACATTGCTGCACATCACTTGATTCTTTCTCATGCGGCTGCTGTACAAAGATATCGCCAGAAGTATCAAGTAAATTTAGACTATCTTTTGTTGCCTTTGGAATGAATAGCCTAATTTATTGAACAGAAAAGACTTTAAGAATTCTCCTATCTAAGATACATGTTTTTTATCTAGGAGAAACAAAAGGGAAGAATTGGTATTCTTTTGGATTTCGTTTGGTATGAACCTCTTACTCATTCGAAGGCCGACAACTATGCTGCTCAAAGAGCGAGAGATTTTCACGTTGGATGGTAAACCATTGATGCTTATCAATTACAATCTTCATTCTTTTCATGTTGAAGTGTTCATTCTCATGAGTGTATTGGCTTCACATAGGTTTATTCATCCTATTGTATATGGGGAGTACCCTAGAACGATGCAATCAATCGTGGGTAATAGGCTGCCGAAATTTACTAAAGAGGAAGTCAAAATGGTGAAAGGGTCGATAGACTTCGTTGGAATAAACCAATACACGACGTACTACATGTATGATCCTCATAAGCCAAAAGCTAAAGTGCCTGGCTACCAACAAGACTGGAATGCAGGATTTGCCTGTGAGTTATCTTTCATTTATTCCTTTTCAGAATTGAAATGAAATGTTTCTAGTTGTGTTAGTCCTTTTAAGCCTCTTTCTTCTGACCCATACTTGACAATGAACTGTGCAGATGAGAAGAATGGAGTGCCTATTGGTCCAAGAGTAATTTCATTTCTCTCTCTCTCTTCGTAGTTTATATTATTGAATTAGATGTCTCATTCTGAAAACTACTATTATGAATGTCTACAGGCTCATTCTTATTGGCTTTACAATGTCCCATGGGGAATGTACAAAGCATTAATGTACATAAAAAAGAACTATGGAAACCCAACTGTCGTTTTATCGGAAAATGGTAAGCACCATAGCTACCATACCTTTTTTCTATCACTTTATTGTTTCTACTGAGATGAAAGAAATAGTTGTTCAAATTATAAAGAAAACTGGATTTGCAGGCATGGATGACCCAGGTAATGTCACACTTCCAAAGGGACTACATGATACCACTAGAATCAACTTCTACAAAGGCTATCTGACTCAACTAAAGAAGGCAGTTGATGAAGGAGCTAATGTTGTCGGGTACTTCGCTTGGTCGTTGCTCGACAACTTCGAATGGAGGTTGGGCTACACTTCGAGATTTGGTATCGTCTATGTGGATTACAGTAATCTCAAGAGGTACCCAAAGATGTCTGCCTACTGGTTCAAGCAACTACTTGAGAGAAAGAAGCATTGAGAGAGCTTCAATCCACTTTTCTTACCTTCTACTATGAGTTTGACTAGAAAGCTTTAGTTCTTGATGAGCTATAATATCGTATGACGTATCTATCTTCCTGCAACTGTAATCTTATGATAAAAAATGGACAAGTTCCAATTTGAAGTAACATCTAAGCTTATCATGTCACGAATTATATTACTACTGTATTGAAGGCATGAATGAAGATCCAGAGGCGATAAAGGTGTAGGGGTAAGAGGAAGGGGGAAGTTTCATCCCCTCAAACAATCACCTCAAAAAAGCAAGAGATTTCCAGTTGAGGGATTAAAACTTGGGTTGGGTCAATCGTGAGAAATGAGACAAATAGAAATGCGATTACAAGACACCAAAATTAACAAAACTTTATAAAAGAAATGATATTCCAATAATCCATACTATTTTTAAGCAATAAATGAAATTGATGAGTTACAACTCTACATTTAGTTGTCATGTCACAAAATTTCTACAGATTTCTCAACTCTTTCCCTCCCCAATTCAGGTACTGGCACAAAGTTAAAAATGATTTAGATCAAAATCATCAGGCAGTAATCCCAAGAACTTCCTACGCTTTGTCATTAAAATTTGTAGTCTGTGTTAAACAATGCTTTCCATTTTGGTCGGTTCAATCACTACAATTACACTCAAAGTGCATTAATGCAAAAACACAAATATTTTCCCAACATAAATTCTGAATGGATTTTCATGACATAGAATAGGGGTTTCGTCATTGAAATTTACACAATCATACTCGAGAGAAGAAGTTCAAAATACTATTCTTTTGAATACCTGAACTATTACAGTTACTTTTTCTCTTGTTCTCCTTGCCTACGACTCTTTTTCTACCGATGACAGTGCTTATCTTTGAGCTCACACTTTTTTGGGATTCTGGTGTCAATTCTAACAGCACCAAATCCTCTTCTTGGGTCACCTCTGATTTGTACTCAGAAAAATTATCCACTTGATAGGAGAGAGTTTTGTAGAGTTTTCTTTTCTTGGAAGATTCTAATATTAAGTTATCTGAAGTGTCACACGACGATTCCTCACATTCATCCTCGCTTATGACTAAAATTTCTTCATCAGCACTATCTGTCAAATCCAATTGCAGGTCATCATCTTTCCTTCTCTTGAATGGATTGTTGTTAGGAGTCTTTAGTGACTTGTAGTCAATAACGTTTTTGTCTTCATTAGTCCTTTGAACGTCCAATGGTGTACTCAGCTTCTCTAGAGCCAATTCTTCTTTAAAATTCTTCTCATCTACGACTGGTTTAATTCTCTTATCTGTCATAAAATGGTGGTTTGTTATTAAATCCAATGTACTTGTTTTGTAACTAAACCCAATATCCTTTCTCAATGCAATTAATTCAACAAAAAAAATACATCCATATATCATAAAAGTTAACTGCAATCAACCGTCTATTTCTATAAAGAATATGCTAAAAAGATTCCATATATGATATATCATAACCTAACTTTCAGGTCTAATAGCAACTTAGGGCAAAATCAAAGTGTTTCTTCTCTATTGATAATCAACTGATGTCAATTTTTGAGACCACAAACAAAAGAAGAATTAATTAAAAAGATTACATGTACCAATAACCTGTCATTTAAATATTTAAGTTGAGTGGTAATTTAACAGTTTCAAGGACTAAGCACCAGTTTTCATATTGTTGGGAGAAAATGTTGTAGGTAAACCCATATTGCAGATTATGTACTAAAGGTGGACTGTTCCAATCGAGGCTACGGTGGCAATCCATCAAGGTCCTATAGTATTATTCTAGTTGATTGCTCCCTTACTAAACGATGATCATATCTAAAGCACCAAGAAGTCAAGCGTGCAGGTTTCCCAACAAATTACACAAATTTAAATCTAGTCTTTGGCCTATCTCTTGTCTGTTTTAGTTTATGTTTTCTTTGTTTTAGCATGTAGCAGCATCATTGATAGTTTAGAGCTTTGCATTCATCATTCATCAAAAAGGAAAAGTTAAAAGATTATCATATTGTTGAAATTTAAGGAACTTTTAAGCCTGAGCTAGTAACGTTCAGTTGTGCCAGAAAACTTACCCGGGATAAGTCTTTCGTTGTCCTTACAGGCGAAGACCATGAAACAGCTCTCTTTGGCAGATACCTCGGCTGCCTCAGGCCTTGGAAGTCTCACGGTGTTCTTGATTCGCATAGGGTCTTGGCGACATTCGTTGCTTGGGAAATAGTCAAAGGCCTCCATAGTTATGGGGTTTAACCTTCCTTCAGCAATTGAAGCAGCTATTGAAGGAGGCATATCTCTGTTTCCAGCATAATTAGTTAAAGAAAAACTCAAAAAAAATATTCGGTTCACTACTAAAGCATATAGATGTTATACGTCCTCGAACAGAATCTACTTAGAACTAGTCGTTAACTTGTCCTCCTTACTAACATCTTTGCTCGTTATGACATTACCACGGTAGTTTTTAATTAAAAAATTGCATTAATGTACAAAGGCGTCGAACCAACCTAAGGCATGACTGCATGACGCCAGACATGGTAATATTATTATTAGGTACATGATCACCGAATTATTAGGATCAAAGGTTGGCTCTTCGATTCTACGAGTCTTTCTCACTATAATCCTGATGCCTATGCTGACATCGGCTTATCTCTACATGATGCTACAAGAAAAAAGTGGAATCAGCAGGTAAAATTGTTATTGGGTAAAGGATACGGTCCCAGGAAATCAATTTCTCCATCTAGGGACTGCAGAAGCCCTACAGGAAGCAGTTTCATGTGTCTAAGCTTTCTTGTTTCAACATCATATCTGCACGGGACTACAACAAGTCAGAACTTGATGAAACAAAATGGAAATGATGGTTAATGCCGACCCAAATCACAATTTTCATCATTGTACGCACATCTGTGCGTGCTGAAAAACTGCCATAGCTTGTCTAAAAAATTTGAAGTAATCTTCAGGCATTTGTTTCCTTTTCTCAAGCTTCAGAACAGATAGAACCTGAAAGAGATGCCAGTTAAAACCATCTTAAAATGATTGCCATAAAACACCATTTTGAAGCAAGCAGAGGTGCTTACACGTTCCAAATTCCGATACTTGGAAACCAAGGCATACGCCTTCGCAATGCCAATTCCAGGAACAGAAGGAAGAAAATCACAGCCAGCCAATACACACATACCTGTAGAAAACAAAACAAAATTCATCTTTATTCAGTCCATATAATTTTGATGAAGACGGTGTCCTGCATCAAGAATCATTCACAAATCCAGTTGCAAGAATACGATGGTAGAAGAAGGCTTCAAGTAGAACTAGGAGCTCACCCGTGAGCAATTCCTTATCAAAATTTCTGAAGGAAGGTGTGCAGCCTGCAGAGTCAAAAATCTTATCCAGCATCATCTCTTCACCATTGCCATATCGGTCCATCTTAAAGATTGCCTGTCAAGCAACGCCAATCAACGCCAAGAAAGCCCCGCACTTTCGTGCAATAAATTGTACAAACAAAGGTAGCATGAGAGCACTAGACCTCCATTTGCATGAAACCAAAGCATTGTGGAAGTTCTTACAGCTTTACAACCATATGCAATCAGATCACTATCCTCTGTAATCACAGCCGCAATTCCCCCGTTTTGTGTTTCAAGGCTGGAAAGATACGCTAACTGTGCATCAGCCTCATATGGGGCTACCACAAATTCAATGTTCTGTTCTCTAAGGAGCTAAAATGATTAACAATTGAAACAGTTAATATGGGGAGAACGTAAATCACACGGTGTATATTTTAAATCGCAGCTAACATTCCGATTTTTTGAAATTCGTAGAGAAACTCAAGAAAATTGGTAAACGTGCATGCAATGCGTATATATTATTTGGAAAACACTTGCCTTTATGAGTTGATTTGCTATGGAGGGAGTAATGTTCACTGCTCGCTGCATAAAAAATAATAATACGTTAAATTAGACATGACACAAACTCTAATGGAAACCATGAAAAATAAACATCAGATTACTAATCAGCCCAAAAAAAAAAAAAAAAACATTTCGCAAGGTGAGAGACAGCGGAGTTTGGTTAAACCTTGTTAGCAAAGTGACTATAGATTGTTTTTTAATGGGAACCCAAATTATTATAGATTAAGCAACTTTACTGAACTGTCCACTGATAACAAAATACGCTACTCTGAAATGGTGGTATACTTTTAAGTCAAAAACGCAAAAAGTTTGTTTGAACTTTGAACTGAGTTCATTCAAGAACTAATTATACTAAAAATGAAGCATTCTTTAGCTCCCACATCTGAAAGATACTCCCAGTTTAGAAAACTTAACATAACAAATATAAGCATAAAAGCATCTATGAAATGTCAAAAACCTGGAAAAGCTCAGAGGCAGCACCAACATTCCCTTCTTTCAACTTCTCCATCGCCAATTCCTTGTTTGCCTCTCTTTTTCTGGAAAAGCCATATGCACCCATATTTTACAACTAAATAAACTACATGAGTATGGAGAAATAAAAGGCTTATCAAATTTCAAAATAGAATAATGTTCTGGGTTTCATGCCTGTGCCGCTCTTGCTCAGTGGCTGCCTTACACGGAACATTCCCACCATCAAAAACCACAACTGGGACTATCTTGTAATGGCGAAGCAGATTGATTCTATGCATACAGTAGTCTAAGTATCGCAGTTTTCTATCACTGTCTGAATTAAGGCAAATCTCCATACTACATGAATAAGCTGTTTTAAAAAGCAGAACCAGTCAATGGACGAAACCAAACAAAAAAGACAAAAAAAAACACAGCAATGAGAAAGAAGAAATAAATGTTACCTCCCTTATGCAGCCACGAATAGGCGTCGATACCCACCTGCGGTGAAGTTAATTTGAAATATGGTTACTATGACAATGCATCAAATGGACAAAATAACTAAATAGAGACATGCGATACTTTACACGTTTGCCTGCATATTTCTTTATGTGAATGGGCTGAATATAGGGCTTCATGAATCTGAGGAGGTCTTTAATGCCCATTTGAATTGTGGGTTTTGGGTTTTGACTTCCTTTTCCCTTCTTCTGGATTTCAAATGTTGTAGCACTGGTTAAAAGCTCGATGTATTAGTAATGGCGGAGGAAAATGGGGGGTGGGAGAGCAAATGTTGAAGCATGGGAGGCGAGCACAGAGAATAAATTACAGCTAAACTAAAGGATGCAGTCCGAGGATTGCGAAATAGAGAAATCGGTCCTAACCCTGTAATATTTTTGCCTGTGAAAGAGCAATACGGTCAATTCGCAAGAATTTTACCGCGAAATGTTTTTTAAATTTTTGTACGCGCGCCCTGTTGCCTCCAAACTTAATCCGATCTGTTTCTATTGGAAATACTTCACTTTTTTTCCTTTTCTTTTCCCGTTTTTTTTTTCTTTTTTATATTTAGGCTCGATTTACTTTCTCGAAACTTTTTTTTTTTTGTTGAGAGAATTTTGAAACGTATTTTTAAACATTATATTACACAGATAAAATATAATATTATGAGTGGGATGTAAATTTACTATTTTGAAACTTGTATATAGTTACAATTTGATTTTCGTAGTTTGAGTAATTTTAAAAGTTGAAATTAGTCCTCGTTGTTTAGCTAAAGTCATACATTGTCCTAATAATATAAGATTAGCTCATCACTAAGAAAATGGATAAGAAATTTGATAAATTTCTCGTATCATTTATATTCTCCCAACTGTGTATGTACACGAAAGAATGTATACAAGAACAACTAAAATTAGATAACAATAACAAGCTAATGTACTGTACATAACAGAAAATTCGATATCTCCCAATACTCCCCTTCAAGATGGATGATAAATGTCTAAGATACCCATATTGGATAAAAATAATATGGGTAGGGAGTGCTTTGGTAAAAAGACGAGCAAGTTGTAGGTGAGTCGTATAGGCAAAAGTTTGAGGAAGCCATCAACAATTTTGTCTCGAACAAAATGACAAATCAAATTCAATATGTTTTGGATGTTCATGAAAGATATGATTAGATGCAATATAAACCACAACCTCGTTATCACAAAACAAAAGGGCTAGCGGGTTGAAAGGTATCTGTAAATCATACAAAAGACTAGACAGCCACACTAGTTCAAAAGTAACCACGGCTAATGCTCGATATTCAGCTTTGGAAGATGAACGATAAATGGTATATTGCCTTTTGGACTTCCAAGAGACTAAAACATCGCCTAAGAAAACACTAAATCTCGTTGTGGAACGCTGTGAATCAAGGCAAGAAGTCCAATCGGAGTCGGCAAAAGCTCGGAGCTGAAATGAAGAATAAACAGGTAGGAAAATCTCATGCCTTGGAGCATTTTTTAAGTAATGTAATAGATGGTAAACAGCAGTCAGATGAACATTGCAAGGGCGTGACACAAATTGACTTTAACTTAATTACCGTAAAATAAATGTATGGGCGTGAAGTTGTCAAGTACATAAGGCATCCAATAAGTCTTATGTAAACTGAAGCACGTGGCAGCAAATTGACATAAAAAAGTTGTAGCTTCAAGTGAGGATCCATAGGTACTTGGGCTGGTTTACAAGCTAAAAGACAAGTGTCTTCAAGGAGATGCAATGTATAACGTCCTTGGGACACACAAATGTCCTTGGTAGAACAATCAAGCTCAAGCTCGAGGAAGTATTCGAGAGATCCTTAATCCTTGAGTCGAAAACGATCATTAAGTAGAGACTTTAACTGAGCAATTCCAGAAGAACATGCACCAGTAATTATATATATCATCGACATATACTAATAGGGAATAAAACGAGTACCAAAACCTCGAACAAATAATGAGCAATCGTCTTCATCTTCGACCAACGCTGCTTCATTTATGACTCTTGTCACTGTGCCTTCTCATACTATGGTTTTTTATTTGCCAACCTCAGGAACTTCGGACACTTTTAATAAATGCCACAATATCTTGAATATGCTTCAAACTCAGTTGGCTGCTGTCAAAACTGATACTACAACTTCTGTAGTTCTCATTTGACAAGTACTTGCCATAATATTATATTGCCTTCTACCTTGAATAATAGTTGGATTCTTGATTAGGAGCATCGACACATATATGTTTTTCTAAAGAGCTTTTCTCCTCTATGCTGCTGGTGTCCATTTATGTGGTTTTGCCTAATGGATCTCGTATACCTATTCACTTATGGTTATGTTGAGATACTCATATGAATAAATTAAATTTACGGAACCAATCATCTTAAACTTTTGGGTTGAGTTGTGATTTGTTCATCTTCTAATGGTATCAGAGCGGGAGATCCTGTGTTAGAATAACGGTCATATATCTGAACTCATCTCCCATCCCATGGTACATGAAACTTCTTCCAATATTTTTATTTTTTTTTGAAAAGGAAACTTCTTCCAATTAAACGTTCTCTTCTAAAAAGTTTTATATACGTACACTGAGACAACATTTTAAAGTTTGTCCACGAAATTAAAGATTTACCAAACTAATATTAATATTACAAATAAATTATCATTTATATACATTTGCGATGTAAGGAATTAAACAAGAATATAAAAAAGACGACCCCACCCCACAAAAAGTGTAAATAAATAAATAAAGAGAGGGAGGGGGAAATAGAAAAAAATAAAAATAAAAATAAAAAGGATAGAAACAGTGAAAACCCAATTCTTCTGGGGACGGGCTGCGCAAGCTCCATCCATCTTCTCACTCGAGCTTCTGAAAATCTAAAACTCAAAACCTCTGCTGCTCGTCGTGGTGACAATGGCGACTAACAGCAATAACGGAGACATCCTAATGCTCGAAGCTCCACCACAGCCATCTCAACCAACTTGGCATGTTGCTGCAGATGCGGAGGTAATCGACGCCTTGCCCTACATCGACGACGACTATGCCGATCCAAGGGTCAAAGCAGAGGTCGACCGCTTAGTGGAGGAAGAGATGCGGCGTAGCTTCAAGAGACCCGCCGACTTTCTCAAAGACTTGCCTCCTGTTCCCAAGGTCAAATTCGAGGTATGTTAGGTTTCAATTTCTCTTCCCGCCAGAGTTTTCCTCTAGGTTTTGCACTTCCTCTTCGCCTTGCTTCCCTAGGTCTTTGTGGGCGCAAGAACAGATTAGTTTTCTCTCTAAATATAGTTGCCGGACAGTTAGTAATGCCGAATTTGGAAACGTTCAGATGCTTCATCTGCTGGTTCTGCTCCGTAACATACTCTATTACGTTTACTCGAAAACGAACTCAAATAAATTAAATGTAAATTAATCGATGAACAAGAATATCGGATGTTGCTGATCAGCGAGAAACAGTGTTCTTTATTTTTCTATGAAGTGTGAACCGATGACTGTAGGACGGGCTGCTTTCTCTTGCATACGCTCTTTTACCATTACATAGCATAGACTTTGAAAATTCGACTAAATGTGATAACATTAGTGATACTCTACTCAACTGATGAAGTTTGAACTCAGGATCACCCACTGCTTGCTAGAGAGTATGAACGTGTAAGAGCTGGGAGGCCTCCAGTGCCTCTCGATGTTGCAAGATATAAATTAGAGACACCGCCTCCAAATAAAAAGAACGACGAAACTGCTTGGAAGCAGACACTTCAGAGAGCTCAATGCTTACTACGTCATCAAGTGCTGAGGTGAAGTTTTAATATGTTTTTATTGTTCTAGGAATTTAAGACTTGCATTTGAAAAACGTTATTTTATGGAGAACAGTTAGAGTTGGCTACTTGAACTCAACGACGTTTTTTAATATTTGTGATACCAAGTTAATATTTTCGCAGGGCACTTTAAGTTATTAATTTACATTTGGCTCAAAACTCTATTGACATAGACCACTTTAAGTACTTGATATTATTTGACCCTAAAAATTTCTTGCTGCATACAATTCTTCCTCATTCATCAAATCTCTCACTTTTCTTAGTTGTAGTAGGTTTTTTAAAACTAGTTTGTGTACCCATAGGTCATGCTTATGAGTGATTTAACAATTTTTGTAAGAAAAAACAGAAAGCAGAAGATTACTTGCCCCACCATGAAACAAAACATCAGGGACGTTTTAAAGATTTCATCAGAAAACAATAAGAATATGAAAATATAACAACTTAACTGCAGGCTGGAAAATTTGGAACTGATGTCAAAATATGGCCCTGATATCTGGAAGCAACACAACAAACAGTTGGAAGCACTTTTATCGAGGTTTGTTATTATATTTTGTTTTAATGTTCTATGTTTTATGTTATCTATTTATGTTTTTATGTTAATTGATCATGATTCCGATGTTCAATACTTTGGTTTATCTCCTTCTATAGTGTAAATTGTCCTGTTTCTTTTATATGAAAAATTGTCATATGGAGAAACAATTATTATTTGTTGGTTGTGTGCATCTCTCCCTCTCTAAAATAATGTTTAGTTTTTTAGACAGTAACTATATTCTTCTCTGTTTGAATTGACTTGCTGATCACAAATTATGAGGTGTGGACTTGTATGTTTTTAGCTCCTTACCTCCGGTCATTAGTGAATTAAGGCATAGGGTGACACTCTCCCTGTGCAATGCAATCCTTACTTTTGGCTACATAAGTCAGCAGAAACGAAACATCTACATATGTTTACTACCTATGATTCTTTCTTTGATGAATGCCTAGGTGCTCTTTTCAGGTTTGCATCCATGCTTGAAGCTAGAACTCATATTTGAGTTGGCGGGTTTAGCACTTCACTTCACATTATAATGATTTAAAAAAACTTCAACTAATTCAATGAACACTTCCTCTGTGGCATGAAAATTTGGTTCAACGAGGATTTGTTGTTCATCTACCTGCATTTTAAATGCATTTGCTTGCCATTTTTTTAAATGATATCCTGGAAAATTAGATGCAATGCGAGAAAAGATGTATTTGACTTTCAACATTAGGATGGATTGATAAACTTGATAAAGCTTTGATTGCTATACATGGTCGCAATCATTGGACCTATTGTTTCAGTGGTCATTTTTCAACTGAAGAGAAGAACTTGTTAATTGAGACTGAGGATGGGCAATGATAAAACATAGATAAGAATATGCAGAGCGTGGGAAACTCTTGATGGTAAGAAAAAAACCCTGAGGCTCATGAAGAGATATTCACGGTTTTCGAGTATCTTTATAATTTTTAGGACAACTACAGAAACATCAGTAGGAACCATAAAGATATATAGAAAATATCTGACCGGGTTCACATTTGACTGAAGGCCGCCCAGAAAACTCTCATAATTTGTCTTTGACACATAAGTTGCACTGCCAGCTTTTGGTGCCAGTCCAAATATAATTGGGTTGGTGGCACTCTGCATTCTTCATTTAATTGACCGAGTTTCCACCTATTTTCACTTTCAAGGAATAACAGATATTATGGATTTTGAGTCATGTTCTGCATATTACTTTTTGTTAGAGCTTGTCATTTTTCTATCAATAAAGGATGTTTAACATTGTTCAAGGGTTGATGCTGGCATGTTAATGTGATGTGACAAAGTACTGCTACATAAATGTCAGTTATAGATTCCTACATTAACTTGAGGCAAAGGCCTGCTGCTATCAAAACTATTGCATTACAGGCATTAGCTTTATGGTACACATAGCCACATTTTTATACATGTCATCTCTGAATGAAGTGAATATGAAAGTACATCTGACCAAAGTGACCATACATGATTGTTACTTATATTGTCATGTCATTATCAGAATGCAAAAGTTAGCTCAAGAACAGAATGAGAAGATTGAAAAGGTGAACCGTGAAAGGAAATTTCATCAAGTAAGTAGCATCCCTGTAATTCATATTACTATTGGCTATAGTTCAATTCCTCGGAATAGTTGGCTGATTATTTATGCAATGATTAGCAAAACGCTGCATATGAGCTTCATGCTTTGTCCACGCAATGGAAGGATCTTTGCCACAAAAATATGGAAATCCAAGTGGCATGCTCTCAAATCGAGGGTCAAATCCAGGAACTAAGGAGAGAGGCAGCAGAAAAGTAATCTTGCCTTCTCTATTTGATCTATTTTTGTCCTACACGTGTTTGGCATATTTAGAACTGATCTGTGGGTTATGTTTTCAGTGGCTGGAATTTGGAAGCCAATATAGAGAATGGTTCTGTTTCTCTTCCAGTGTCATAAGGTATCTATTGTTTTTAATTTCAGACGTTTAACCTAAAATTTACTTCCATTTCACCTCGTTATATATTAGAATTTCTAACTTAACACTAGTACCTTGTGTTGCCTTTTTACTGTTTATTTTATTATTTTTTTTCAATATCTTATGTTCCAAGGACATGTTATCTATGGGCACTTATTTTAGTAACTGTCTACCAAAAATCGCTGTGTTATTGTTTTCTGACATGAACCATATGTGTGAGACTTGTGTTTGAGTCGATTTTGATTTTTAGTAATCGTGTGGCATGAACCGAGATGAGTTCTATACGACCATTATTCTGCTTGTGTTGCCTCTCCCTTCTCTCCCTGCCTTTTCCTCCGACCATTCACTCACACATGAGAAAATACAGTAATTCAATTTCAATTTCTCAAGTTGGAAAGGAGAAAGGTCACTGTATTAATGGGGCTAATGGCAGCAAATTTGATTTTTACCTTCACAATGTGTATCCAATTCATTTTTAACGGTAGATTATGACATGTTTTTTGACATTAGGGGAGTTTCCTAACCGCGATTTTTGCTGTTCAGAACTAAAGACTGCCAATGACCTTTGTCAACGATATCATGCCTACATGGAAGATGAGTTAGTTTTCTGCTTATATGGGAGAGGTTGGTTGGTCTATTTCGCCTCCAAAATGTCTTCAGTCAGTTTTAAATTTTACATTGAATTGATTGTATTTGCACCTTCAATCAAGCAATTCGAAATACAGCTAATTCTGATAACCACGTTATTGGGTACTCTCTGATTTATATATAAAATGCTGTGTGTACATTGTTGAACTACCAAAGTATCATTCAAATTCTTTTGAAGTAAACCGCTGTAAGAGACATAAATATTGGTTTTATTCTATGGTTTCTATTGATAATTATCGGTTTTCTTTCCAAAAAAAAAAAAAAAACAAATAATTTAGATTTTATAAATTTTGAAATCCAATTTATCAATATATAGATGGTTTTAAATGATTAGATTTGGTCAGTTTTATTGGTTTTTTTAATATGCCTTGTCAGAGTAAAACAAGGGCTCGATCTGGATTCATTTTCTCGAATTTGTCAAACTAATGTTTTTTTTTCTTCTTTCGAGTTTGGGAACATTTAAATTTATGATCTCTGGTTCTGAAGCATCATTAAACTAAGTTCATGTTGACGGTTTAACTAACATTTAAAAGTGTTTAATTTGAACATATTCATAATTTTGATGGCTAAATTTTTTTCCATACTTAAAAATTTATTGACAAATTCGTTGTAAATTTTTTGAGAAACAAAAAGTGTTTTGTAATCTTAATTAAACTTGAAAATTAGAAGTTCGATTGGAAAAACATGAAAATGTTTTTTAAAGTAAATTACAAAATCAGAAAAAGAAAAGGTGAACAGATCTTTAAAAATAAAAAATAAAACAAAATCACCATGAACTAAAAATTTAATTAGCACTGGTTTGTTGTTCTTGTTCTTTTTTTTTTTTCTCCTTCTGGGGTGGAACACTTTTTTTAATTATTTCTTGCTTTCCATGTCAGTGGGGTCATCCCGACATCAATTTTAGGTTAAAATTGACACAAATTGAATCGCAGCCCTAAATAGTGTTAGGTTAAACCACTTTGTTACGTTGCAAAATTGTGGGAGAGCACTAGAATGGAATGAAATTTTGTTTTGAAAATTTTAGATCCAAAACTTAATTTTACATTATTTGAATTAATTATGATTTTATGCGAATTTAATTTAATTTGTGATTTGAAGATAGATTTCATATTCTTATATTTATCCATATACTTAGAGACGGTAACTAAAATATGATGAACTGGTTAATCTTTGGTAGACTAAACATGGAAGTTTTTGTAAATTTTAATTTGTATATAACTTTTTACATATAATTTACCACTTCAATTTGTAGCTTAATAGATTTTTTTAGTTTTCTAGTTTTTTTTTTGGAAACAAATACATGCATGGAGTTTTGGACGAATTCTAAAAATTCCAAATTACTCCTAATTATGTGTGGATAGAAATTACATTTTCCAAATATAAACAAATTTTGGCAATTATATTTTGTTTGAAAATGGACAAAGAAATATTACCAAAAAATTAAACACAAACTAATATTATTTGATTCTCGTACTTTCAACTATTAACATTACTTGATTCTAGTACTTTCAACTATTAATGTTAGTCCATTTGGATCTCCATAATTTGAAAATATACATTTTTTGATACTTAAATTTCTAACTTTAGTTCATTTGAAATCTCTATCCTTTTATTAAAACATTTGCTAGTCCCTATTTGAAGGAAAAAAACTCTCTTAGCATATTTATTTTCTTTATTATGTTATTTATTTCTATTAAAATTTTAACATAACAATCTACTCAAATATAATTTTAAATTTGTGTTAAAGAATTTCACAGGTATAAAAGTAACATAATTTTACAAACTAGAATTAAAATAGTTCATTGTTTAATTGACCAAAATGAACATTTAAAAAATATAATAGCCATAAGGAACAAAATGAAAAAAGCAGGAGAATGAAAATAAGTATTATCAAAATACAGTAACAAATAAATCAAAGCTAATAATACAGAAACCAAATTAGTGAAATTCCAAAAAATACAGTAACAAATAAATCAAAAGCTAATAATACAGAAACCAAATTAGTGAAATTCCAACTTTGCCGATTGCTCCTTTAATTCTTCATCGGACGGTTTGGGATGGACTTATTTAAAAAACGAACCTAGGAATCTATTTAATATTTCTTAATTTGATTTTAACATTACAGTAAAGTTATAAGCTACCCACCTATAATAATGTGTGCAACATTATTATATTTATTTACCTTCTAGGGAACTTAAATTAGTTGACAAAAAATTTAATTTGACTACAATACTTTCATATGCTGCATTTACTCTCATCTTTTCCCTATACAATATGCTATAATAATTCATAATATACATGTACTTATTTTTCAAATATCATGTACACTACTGTATAAGCTTATATATAGGCTATGTATAGACCATTATCGGCGAAAGTATTCAAAACAAAAACTACTATTTACTACAGAAATAATAAAATTGAAAGAAAATACATTATACGCAACAAAAGTGAACAGAATGTCAGAAACTAAAAGATTAAAGAACTTTTTTTAAAATACAAAATCTAAAATAAATAAGAATTATCAACAAGTTTAATTTATTTCTCTAACAATCTAGATATCGCAAGACCTGTTTTCTTCATCAAATTATCGACTAAACTACATTTGAAATGCATCAAAAGACGAAATGAAACGATCAAATATGAACAATTAATAAAAATCAGACCAATTTTCTACATTGAGTGTTCTCCATAGAAAATGGATTCCAAAGAAATAATCTGAAATGGCTATAGAAATTAGAATATATCGAAAAAGAAAATGGTTACATTTGGTTGTTACATCTCAGAAACCACAGGAAAAGAGGTTATTCAACATCTAGGACATCAAAACAAAACAAAACAAAGCAACATCGTACCCCAGCCGACATTCCCACTTAGAACATAAATTAGAAGAAAGCGTGAAACTTTCAGAAGATGGCCACCGATCCAGACTAGATCCGATCATGAAACCCGAAAGTGTCAGATGTTCCACAAGAACGCCACCAGCACCTGCAAAACACACAAAACTACGAACCAAAACAAAAGTCAAGAGAAGGGTGACTTTAGAAGATGAAAAAGAAAGAACATGACTAAAAAAGATTAAATATTTAGTAATTTACTAGAATCTAAGATGATTAGTAATTTATAATTAAGCATGATGAGGAAAGATTAGAGAGAAGATGTAGAGCTCCCTTCAATCCAAAGGAGGATCTAACTCATCAGGTGATGAATCTCCTGAAATATGCAAACCACAGGCCTATCAGCTTCAATGATTCAAGATGCGATAGGACTATGGGATCCATAGCTCAGCAGCTCTATCAACCTGGCATAAACCTCTATTGGACTTCAAGGAGCTCTGCCTCCAAAACCCTAATTACCCACAAAACAAAATTAACATCACTTTTTTTGCCTCAAACCCTAAGAAAATCAGAAGAACACCCAGAAAGCGAAACGTGAAAAAGATCAGATCTTTACAGCAAACACCCCACGTTTCAAAAAACTAACAAGAACCAAGTAAATAATAACAAAAACCCAGATGGGATCGGATGGATTCAGGTCCTGATGAGAAAGAACTGAAGCTGAGCCAGAAAAAAACCCTAGAAGAGAGAATGAAGTGCAGTGTAAAGCATGGAGCTTTATGGGGAAAAAAGGCAGGAGGGGGGAATAAGGAGTGTGGAAATGGGCCATGAAAAAGAGAAGAGGAGAAAGGAAAGAGGGTTGAAATTGAAGTTGAAAGGATTGGGGCATTAAATTTTTATAGTGCAAAGGCGAGGGAGAGGGAGAAGGGAGGATAAAAAAATAGTGGAAAACGGTGTGGGGTTTGAGCAGGAGCTAGGCTGTTTTCTTGCTCCTACCAAGGAAAAATATCTCGGGATGCGCCTTCTGAGATTCCCACTTTTTCAATTATTTTTCTCTCTTTTTCCTTTCATGTGAACTGTTGGGGTTTCCATTATATATTTAAGTTCATGTCCCGTTGTGATTTGGTAATGAGATATATAGTTTGTGCTGCGACAATCAACTCTCTCCGTTTCTACTTTTGGTTTCATGTCGAATGTCTCCTATTAAAATATATCGTTCTTGTCAAAATGAGCATAACTCAATAATGATTAGCGTATATCTCCAATCAATATATTGTGAGTTTGATCTCCCACCTCCATTTATTGTACTAAAAATATATATATGTGATATTTACTTATATATTTATATAATCTCTCTTCTAATTGACAATAGAATTTCATAGTTTGTAGTTAGTTACTTATTTGAAACAAAACCTATAAATTTTGGAGATTAAATTTCTCTCTCTTCGTCTTTTTGACATTTATTTATAATAAGCTCGATGTTTTGCTTTAATTACTAGATATTAGTTCATTATAAATTTTGGAGATTAAATTTCTCTCTCTTCGTCTTTTTGACATTTATTTATAATAAGCTCGATGTTTTGCTTTAATTACTAGATATTAGTTCATTTATAGTTATGGTTTTTGGTTTTTTATATGTATGTTATTGGTAGGAAAATGTAATAGATTTTTTTAATTCTAATGGTAGGATAAAGATTCATAATGAAGGTACGCTGTAAATTCTATTTTTACAGAGACTATGATTCGAGTTTATGACCTTTTAAGCTATAATTTAAACTTACCCCAATTGACAAATTGTTATATATATATATATATATATATATATATATAACTAGCAACTTGTAACGCCCCAGGCCCAGGATTCGAAATCCATATTCGACACATCTTTTTCCCGACGTTCTCCTGCATCCCCTGCGAACCGAACGCACCACCATCTAGTTTTGAGCTACTTACAAGAGCGTAGACTATCCCTACAGACCAACACGACTCCTAAGATTGCTCCAGGTCAAGTACGTTTAACTTTTGAGTTCTTACGATTGAGTTACCGAAAATGAATGTATACCTTGTTAGTATAGGTAGTAACTATTATTTCTTTTAAGCTTTATTGACCATGCTCTATGGTTTCAGGATATCTCTTATTTAGATGTGATATCAGTTCATTCATGTACCGCTCCTCTCTGATCGGACGTTACACAACTTGTTGGACAGAGGTCGAGTTTTATTTTTTGTTTTTAATACTAATAATAAATGTCTTTGTAAAATTTTAGTTGATATCACCATCCAAAATTTAAGTGGGTGAGAATAGAATTGAATTTATCAAAACGGAAACAAACAATAAATAATGCTGAAATTAAGACTAATATAGGGTCAAAAGAGTAATTTAGCTTTAAATATTTGTTGAGTGTAGGTTATTGGCTGTAAATAGCGATATAAACAAATAAATAATTATGTAGATATAAATAAATAAAATGAATATGAAGACGAGATAATGATGGGGTGAAAATGAATGGAGGGTGGAAAATGAAAGATGAACTAACACTATAATTTGACCGACGCTCACAACTCGATAATTAATGGAATCTTTATGGCATATTTTATATAATCAATATCATAGGAGTAGCTTTAATTATTGAATTATTTTTTCCAACTTTTACTAAAAAAATAATAATAATTTTTCCACCTAGGCCTTAGAAATTTCAAATTTTAGTACTTTTGGAAAGTAGCCCGTGGCGTTTTGGAAAATATGGGCATGGCTTGGAAAAATAAAAGTTGGAGAAAAGTTTTTTGTTTTCTTTTCTAAATATTAGTATTTATTTGGATGATTTAGTCAATATTATCAAATTCAAATTTGGACTCAAATAAATTATGATAAGTTATGAAATTATCAATTTCTACCACGCATGAATGGTTTGGAGTGTGTGAGGATAGAACTTTGATCATCCAATCTTTTGATTGAAAATATTTTAAGCTAGCTTAATTGACAATAAATCAATACCTATAGTAAATAAAGTTTCAAATTCTTAGGTTTGTAGCTATGTATAACAAAAAAAAAATTATATTTATATGAAACAATAATACATCATGTGATGTTCATAAATGCAATACAGTATTTATTATTTTTCCACTACATACATTTGTAAAAGTGAAGATTGAATTGGTATTTGTTATAACGTTGTGTATTATTTCAATAATTCTATCTACTTGTCAAATGTCAAACACGAGAGCTATTGTCTATTGTCCATCGTCCTCGTCCAACACTTGCTATTAAAACGGCACCATTTTTACAAATTATATAAAACTTATAAAACATAGATAGAAACAACATTAAATGGAAAAATGTGAGAGAGAGATGGGGGAATTAGGCAAGGCAACAACACATAGACAAACAAGAGATTGCACAGTGCAGGCCAAATAAATGGGTCACAGTGCCTCTTTCTTTGTTAGCAAACCAAGCTCATGTACTTCTTTCTCTATGCTTTTTAAGTACGAAAAATTCCCAAACATCTCCCATTGCTCCATGCACCCCTTTATTTCTTTGCCCACCCACATCATGCACAAGGACACTCTTATTAAATACCTCTCAAAATATTTTAGAAATAAGAAAAGATTACTATAAATAAAGACTTGTTTATTATAGTGCTTAAGAAATATTTACGCCACAAAAGTACTAATATTGTCGATAGAAAATTGAAAATTTTTATTATGAACATGAACCTAGTTCTGTGTAACGCCCCAGTTCCAGTATTTAAACTAGGATTTGGAATCCATATTTAACACTTAATTGTCCTGACATTCTCTACATTCCATGCGGCTCGATTATGCTACTGTCTTTATATGAGCTACTTAGAAGAGTGAAGACTATCTTTACTGACCAACGCGAGCAATTTATTAACCACGCTTCCATAATGTTATGATATTTCTGATTCGGATGTAGTATTAGTTCATTCATGTATCATTCTTTTTATTTGGATGTCACATTCAACGATTAAGAGTATAGTAATTTTTAAGGAAAGATAATTAAATTTGAATCACTATTAAAGTTGGCAGTGGATAAGTTGTGTAAATATAATCCAATTTCAGTATGAAAACAAATCGTTATTTTTGTTTTTGTAGATGACCAAATATCTTTCCCAATGCTTTTTATATTTGTACTTTAACGTTTATTAAATGCACGGCATCTTTCCAACGGACAAAACCTCGTGACAACTCGCCAAACGGAGAAATCGATATCATCGAGAAGCGGACCGATATTTTTAAAATACCGCATCACGAGATGACACCACGAGTTAATGCTGAGATGATGGGAGCGGCCACGTGTATCGGTAAAGTTGAGGAGATGAATGAATGGCTGTTGCTGACCTAATTTCTTTTTTCCTTTTTTTCTCCTTAATTAAAAATAATAATAAAATACATCTTCGATTTCACCGAAAGAGACGTTTGAATTGACAAGACCAGCCCCGGTTCCTTTCACTGGGCCCCACCTTCCTTTTGCGTACGTTAGCACTCTACCGTTCTTTTCTTAAATATCCTGCGCCGACCACGACTTAACGTGAGCGAGCATCCGGCCAAATTTCGTCCCGCTTGGGGGTGGCGATCCTCTGCGGGTCGTGTGCACCGGCTGCGGTGGATTCTTGTCTTATCTGAGAGTTGAGGGGCTTTGAGATGACGTGGCGAAGTTTGATGCGGTGGGGATTGTGGTAGCGGGTGTAGAGGAACGAGCCCACAAAATCTAGGGCTAGATCTTAAGGTGTACGAAGATGATAAAATTACCAGTCCGTTATCTGACATTCCTTACCCCTTCGCCAAACTTTGTGCCACGTAGACTTCAGTCAAACTGACGGAATGAGGGCAGTGCGGTTCGTAATGATGACCCACACTTTCCGTAACATGAGCTGGATGCACGTCTACTGTCGGCCTTGTTCATTTTTTATTCACATTTCTTAATAAAATTTTGGTTTAAATACTCATTTCATACTTTAAGCTTCCCATTTTGTTTCGTTCAATTTTTTTTTTCATTTTGTTTTTATTTTTAAATATAGAATTTGATTGAATATTTGAGCTCATGAATATTGATAGAAAATTAACGTTTTAATCAATAGTTAAATTTTAGTTTATTTTCGTACTTGTATTTTCAAAACCTCTATTCTTAGTCGATCTATTTTTAACTTTTAACTAATTTTAGTATTGCACTTACCAAATATTATTATGGTCCCATCTTCGTAATTTAAAAAAGTGTCTATTTTAGTATCTTCAATTTTATTTATAAATAAATAAATGTAGCATCAAATTTTACCCACTAAATTTGTTGAAATATAGTTGTCAATTTGTATCAATGATTTTCGTTAGGTATAAAAAATTTACAAATATAATTTAAATTGGTCACTTTTTAAAAGTACAATAACACAAATTGTCATTTTAAAAATACAAAAATTAAAATAAACAAAATTTTGAAGTGCGTATACTAAAATATAGTAAAATTTATAATGACCAAAATAGTATTTAAACTTAAAAGGAGTGTTTGTAAGTTTAATTTTAAAAATCGTGAAATAAAAAATAAAATTGTGGTTAAATATTTGTTACTAAAATACGTATAGGTAAAAATACTTGCGCTTCTAATTGTACTCCCAAAAACTCCAATAGCTTATCTTATCGATATATTGCTTGGTAAATCAAAATTGTGTAAATATTTTCACTTAACATGAACATGGTTCAAATCTTAGATCAAAGAGTTCGAATCATTGCACCATGTGATGTTGGGCCTGTGGACTCGTCATGACAAAAGTACTGGACCCTCCACACGGGTGCCACTCTTGGAGAAATTAGCGTGGGCTGGCTTGTTACATGTAATGGGCTTCAGTTTGGGCCGAGGCCCATGTCAATTGTCGCCTGTGTCAAAATAAAATAGTGAATACTTATGCAAATGATTACAGAGGATAAAACCATTTTAATAAACAAGCTTCCTCAGACGAGACAAAATTCATGATAAAACAATTTCAACGAAGCTAAACTCATATATCATGGCTGAATAAAGAAGTTTAAAGTTCGAATTTTTACCTATATATTATTGAACGTCTATGTCATAGACTAAAAACCACAGTAGCCTTTGACAAACTCCGATACTTAAGTTAAAAGAATAACGTATGCGTATGATATCTTATCTGAATTTAGGAGAATCCCCAGGCCATCAGGATATCTTTTCTCTTGAATCTTTGATCGGATATCTTCCCATTTTGAATGGTAGAAAATATAGATTTTCTCGATTATAATTGCCTTGATATAAAATAATATTATTATCCGTTAATTTAACAGGAATAATGGTCATAAGTATTATAGGAAGAACCTTAGCATAAAAAATATAATTAATGTATTATGCGTGCATGGAGGACTCGGGGGAGGTTGGTGGGTTATCAAATCAGAACCTTCGTTCTTAGCATTTCGAGGCATCCACGTTTTCCCGAAGGAACTATATACCAAAACTTGAAAATGGAAACCGAATCCCTTGACCAATAATTTCACATCTCAAAATTAATTTTCTTTTTGCAGGTTATAAAATTTACATGCTAATGTTAACAAAAATTAATGAATTTACTTAGCTAGAGAATGGGTTAATTGTGTGTGTTGAGTTATGAGCTGACTCTAAATTTAATTTTTCAGTTTTTTATTACTTCAAGTTTCTTTCTTTAAAGTTAGATTCAATTATATGTTATTACTGTTGTAGGTTTCAGTTTCATGGACGGTAAGTTTCAACTTTTTTAATGTTGTTTTAAATTGCATGTTGGTTATTGAATAGGGTTAAGTTTTGTACATATAGGGTGAACTTTCGTAAGAAATTTATATCACCAATCTTTACAATATTATTATCAGATTATAAGTTGATTTTCTTATCTATTGAATTTCACTGTCTCATATTACATATTTTCTCATTCTTCATCAAACATTAAAAATTTTATTATTTCTTCCGCATTTTACTTTCATTTTCTCAATAATGTGGAGATCATATATTAGTGATTTGGATTCGAACTCATATATCGAATGGCAAAATAGATATGCACAACAATGTGTTAGATCTATTATCTTATTTATAAGGGGAATCTCTCAAGTTGAATTAGATAGGTTGACTCAATCGAATGATTTGATCCTGGTCGAGTATAGTTTACTGGTAATACTACTTAGATGGCTCGAGCCACATTGCTTCCTTAGCCTAATTCCAATCTACCTAATAATGTCTCCTATCAGCTCCTCAAAAGATAACCAGACACATCTTAGAGAGAGATGTTTATTCACGCAGTCAACCAAGGAGTCACTCTCACATCCCCATTTTTTTAAGTTTTCAGAGTCACTAGTAGACATTCATCAAACGATCGAATTCGTGGGAAGCACAATTCCTACAAAATATGCACCTCAACTTCTGCTAGTCTAGGTTCAGAAAATGACATCAAAATCCATGCTTTGTTTATTTGCAATAAAAAATGCAACTTTTTATACGTAGAAACAGAGGGGTGGGTGGGTTCTAGTATTTGATGCGAAAAGTTTGAGCTTTGTACATTAATCAGCCTGAAGAAATGTTTTACGATTCAATACTTGCCAGAAGCTTTAGCAAGCACGAGCAGAAGAAGTTGGGTTATGGAGCTTTGGTTGGTTGCTTATTCATCGCATTTAGCTTCTGCATTATGCTTAAACCTCATCTGGGTCGTCCTCTTCTTCTTCCAGTTTGTAAGTTTTCCTTATAAAAGAAGTTTTAAAGATTAATACATTTGGACACTTTGATGTGGTATGTTTTTTCTGGTGACTTTTGATGTAAACAACAAAGACATCTCTGTTTCTTTGTTCTTTGACCTTTTTAATGAAACAGAAACATGGTTTTGCAGTGAATCTCCAGATTCTTTCTAGAGGCTGGGGCATCAAAATGCTGATGATCAATGAAGCATACAGTTCTCTGCAACCAAATGAAGGTATGCCAACCAATAGTGACAGAGCCTATGTAATCTTTCAGTTCTAAAAGTTTAAGGGGAGAGGAAAACTTTAAATCCTAATGCTTTAGTATATCCGTCTATTAGAAGAACTCTTAAAATATACAAGTGGCATTTGTTTTGCAGTTGCAGACGCTGTTATAAAGAAGACAACGCCAATATGCAGTTTAGCGGATAGGGCAGATTTCTGTGACATTATTGATGTGAATGTTAGAATTGATGGAGAATCTTCCTCGGTTTATTTTGCTTCAACTGACATGGGAATCTCCGAAGGCAACAGCAGTTGGAAAATAAGACCTTATGCCAGAAAAGAAGACGAAGCTGCAATGGGAAATACAAGGGAATGGTCAGTAAAAGCAGTGAAAAATCCCCAAAAGATGCCCCAATGCACAAGAAATCACTCTGTTCCAGCCATCCTATTCTCCACTGGTGGATACGCAGGAAACCATTTCCATGACTTCACAGACGTGGTCATTCCCCTGTTCGTAACAGCCAGAGAATTCAATGGAGAGGTCCAATTTCTCATAACTGATACACAACCTTGGTGGGTTTTAAAGTATCAAGCAATTATTTCAAAGCTGTCCAAATTTGACATCATTAACATCGACAAGGAGACACAAGTTCATTGCTTCCCTCGAGCCATTGTGGGTCTTAAACGTGACGACAAGGAACTTAGAATTGACCCAAAAAAGCACTCGTACTCCATGAGAGATTTCAAAGAGTTCTTGAGAAGTTGTTACTCGTTGAAGAGAGACAGAGGAGGAGGCAGGGGAAGAAAAAAGGGGTTAAAGCCACAGCTTCTCATCGTTGCAAGGAGGAGAACCAGATCGTTTACAAATACAGAGGAGATCAGAAAAATGGCGAGGAAATTGGGTTTCAAAGTGATTGTTATGGAGCCAGATGTGAATGTGAAGAAAGTTGCAGAAATTGTGAACTCTTGTGATGTGATGATGGGAGTTCATGGTGCTGGACTTGCAAACATTGTTTTCCTTCCTAAAAATGCAGTTTTTATTCAGATTGTACCTTTTGGAAGCAGATGGGCCAAGTGGCTGTCCAAAAACTTCTTCGGAGAGCCTTCAAAAGACATGGAATTGAAGTATTTGGAGTACAATATGAGTGTGGAAGAGAGCACATTGATTCAGCAGTACCCAAAAGATGATGTGGTCTTGAGAGATCCTCAGGCAATTCAAGACCAGGGGGGTTGGAGGGCTTTCAAGTCTGTTTATTTTGTTAAGCAAAATGTAAACCTTGATATCAACAGATTTAGACCCACTTTGCTGAAAGCTCTTGAGCTTCTGCAGCAATAGCTAGTGTGGAACGTTCTAGGCCCATGATTATATATGTCTTCTTGACAGTGTGTAGCATCCCAGGCCCAAGACTAGACGGGGATTTGGAACCCAGATTCGGCACTTTATTGTCCCGACACGAGTCATTTCAACATACTTCATCTTTACTCACATACTTCTTAGCAAATCAACTAGAAAGTTACCCAACCGAATATTAGTAACTACTAATTAATTTTTTTGAGTTTTTCTTAACCATGCTTCCATGCTTCCATGATCTTATGATCACTGATGCCTGTTATCCCTAAATCTACTCCCATGTCACACAGTGGGATTAAGTTAGTCATTTGTCCAAATAATTTTTCTGATCTTTCTCTGGTGAGTTATCAAATAAGAACCTTCCCCAATATGGATTCTTATAGTGAGAATTCGAACCTTCGACTTTTTGATCGAGACATGATATTTTAATGCATATAGAATTACAGACATTATAGTATACTATATAAAGTGTATAATCGTTAGAATTCTCAAATTCACGACAGAGTTGGTTGATATCTTATAAGAAGTTCAAAATATATTTTGAATTTGAATTAAGTTTTGTTGATTAAATTTTAGAGTCAATAGATGTTTTGAAACACGTTACGTGGGAATCACTATGCAGGGATGCAGGCCATTGCATTATAATAATCTCAAGATTACAACTTGCAGAAGAACCTCAAGGCTTCTATGGGCAAGATACAAAGATGATAGCGAGACCAGTGAGTTGTGTTAATTTTCATTTTGCAGATGATACAATTTTCATGCTAATGCTAAGATAAATTAATGAATTTATTTAGGGTTCGTTTCGTATCGTTTATGATTTTCGTTATAGATTTTGAGGAAAGTAGGTATAATTACTCATTTAATAACGTTATTATTTATTGTTTTTCGTCTCTAATTTTGTTAAGAAAATCTAAACATTTTACAATTATTCGTGTTTATGTTTCTCAGGTTTTTAGAAAACGTTATTAAAATTGTATAAAAATTTTGGAAACAAAAAAAATGAGTCCTGTTTTTTATTTCTCGTTTCCAATCTTATTAAGAAATCTAAGCATTTGATAACTATTGATATTTATTATTTCTCGTTTTTTCAAAAATATTCTCAAAGTTGGGAAATTGATTGTACAAAAAATTTGGAAATTGTTTTTTAGTAAAAAAAATCTTGTTTTATCATCTTCCATCTATGGGTACTTGAGGCCATGCAATTCTACTTTTTTTTTTCTAAAAAATATGAAACATAAACAAGAAACAAACGGTAACGTTACCAAACTGGCTCCAAGTTTCGTGTTTCTTGTTCCCCATTCTTAAATCCAAGGGTATTGAAGCATGTAATTCTATTTTTATATATCTTTATAAAAAGGAATAAACAAACGAAGTATCGCTCATTAGTACACATATTTCCGATTGAAAGATCGTGAATTCGAATTCGAATTCTCATTCCGATGCGTTGATGTGTTTCAAGAAACGAGAAACGAGAAACAGATACTATTTTCTATTTATTAAGAAAACGAAAATAATAAGAAACAGAAAATGAAAAACGTGAAAACTTTTGCCCTTTAACTAACTGGTGAGAAATGGGTCTTTGTGGGTGGGAAGGAAGAGAGATGTTCATTGAAACAGTCAACCGACGAGTCACTTTCGCATCCCCAATTTTTTAAGTTTTCAGAGTCACTAGTACACATTCATCAAACGAATTCGTGGGAAGCAACAATTCCCAATTTCCTTGAAAATATGCACCTCAAATTCTTCAAGTCTTGGTTCAGAAAATGGCATCAAAATCCATACTCTGTTCCTCTGCATTCAAAGATGCAACTTTTTATATGTAGAAACAGAGGACGTGGGTTTTAATCTTTTGATGTGAAAGTTTCAGCCTTCTCCATTAATCGGCCTGAAAATATGTTGTACGATTCCATACTTTCCAGGAGCTTCAGCAAGCATGAGCAGAAGAAGTTAGGCTATGGAGCTTTGGTTGGTTGCTTATTCAGTGCATTTAGCTTCTGCATTGTGCTTAAATCTCATATGGGTGGCCCTCTACCTCTTCCAATTTGTAAGTTTTCCATTCCTTACATTTGGTTAAGCTAGAGAATGTGACAATTACTAAAAAAAGGTTAAAAAAAAGTTTAATACATTTGGATTGACACTTTGATGTAGTATGTTTTCTTTCTTCTTTGACCTTTTCAATGAAGCAGAAACATGTTTTTGCAGCGAATCTGCAGATTTTTCCTAGAGGTTCAGGCACCAAAATGCTGATGATCAATGAAGCAATCATTTCTCAGCAATTAAATGAAGGTAGGACAACCAATTGTGACAGAGCCAGAAATTTTCTCAAGGAATCACAACATTTTACTGTGTAATCTTTCAATTCTAGAAGTTTTAGGGGAGAGGAAAACTTTAAAATTCTGATGCTTTAAATGTCTAAATGGCATTGTTGCAGACATTGTTACAAAGAAGACAGCACCAGTATGCAGTTTGACGGATTGGACAGATTTCTGTGACATTATTGATGTGAATGTTAGAATTGATGGAGAAGCTTCCTCGGTTTTTTTTGCTTCAACTGACATGGGAATCTCCGAAGGCAACAGCACTTGGAAAATCAGACCTTATGCCAGAAAAGTGGACGAAGCTGCAATGATAAAAACAGGGGAATGGTCAGTAAAAGCAGTGAAAAATCCCCAAAAAATGCCTCAATGCACAAGAAATCACTCTGTTCCAGCCATTCTCTTCTCCACTGGCGGATACGCAGGAAACCATTTCCATGACTTCACAGACGTGGTCATTCCCCTATTCATAACAGCCAGAGAATTCAATGGAGAGGTCCACTTTCTCATAACTGATAGAGAACCTTGTGGGTTTTAAAGTATCAAGCAATTATTTTAAAGCTGTCCAAATTTGACATCATTAGCATCGACAAGGAGACACAAGTTCATTGCTTCCCTCGAGCCATTGTCGGTCTTAAACGGGATGATCAGGAGCTTAGAATTGACCCAAAAAAACACTCATACTCCATGGGAGATTTCAGGGAGTTCTTGAGAAGTTGTTACTCGTTAAAGAGAGACAGAGCAACTGAAAACAGAGGAGGAGGCAGGGGAAGGAAAAAGGGGTTAAAGCCACAGCTTCTCATTGTTGCAAGAAGGAAAACCAGATCGTTTACAAACACAGGGGAGATCAGCAGAATGGCGAGGATATTGGGTTTCAAAGTGATTGTTATGGAGCCAGATAGGAATGTGAAGAAAGTTGCAAAAATTGTGAACTCTTGTGATGTGATGATGGGGGTTCATGGTGCAGGACTTACAAACATTGTTTTCCTTCCCAAAAATGCAGTTTTTATTCAGATTGTACCTTTTGGAGGTGGAGGGGCCAAGTGGGTGTCCCAAAACTTTTTTGGAGAGCCTTCAAAAGAGATGGAATTGAAGTATTTGGAGTACAATATGAGTGTGGAAGAGAGCACATTGATTCAGCAGTACCCAAAAGATGAGTTGGTTTTGAGAGATCCTCAGGCAATTCAAAACCAGAGGGGTTGGAGGGCTTTCAAATCAGTTTATTTTGATAAGCAAAATGTGAACCTTGATATCAACAGATTTAGACCCACTTTGCTGAAAGCTCTTGAGCTTCTGCGGCAATAGCTAGCTATATTATATATATGCTATCTCCTTGACAGTGGGATTAAGTTGGTCCTTTTCCCAAATGATTTTTCTGATCTTTCTTTCTGTTGGTACCCGAGATTTGTGGATCCGAAGTAGATTTGTGGCAACCTTCGACAAAAACACGAGATGGCTGCTCTATGGGCAAAGATCACCTACCAACACATTGGACGAAACAAAAATCAAATGTCAAATGACACCGTGGAGAGATCCGCTGCTATTGGGGCACAGAGAGTTGACTTCAACACCCCTTCGAATACACAATCTCCCACTCTTATACTATTTTAAAGATGAATAAAGTATCACTAAAAAAAATATAAATTGATGGGTTGAGTAAATTTAATTCATTTCGAATTACGAGAATCACCGACCTACACTTCCATTTGTTATACCAAAACAAATAAAGAGAAATATAAATTTAATGAATGGAGTCGTCTGGCCGTTAATGTTCTTTTTTGCTTTTTTAGTACAATTAATAATAATTTTGTATTTGTAACCATTTTATGAGATCTAACTTTTGCCTTTGGAAAATAACACCACTTTTCTACAAGGCTATATTGGTAATTTCCTACTCTCTCGAAATCTCCTTCCCTTCCCCTCCCGCTCTCAGTTCGCGTTGGTCTCTCTAGGGTTTGCCTCGTCGCCATTTCTAAACTTAATATTTGTTCCAAATCTCTCTCTCTCTCTCTCACATACTGTCGGGGCATCCTTTGAGCTGTAGTTTGCTCATCCATGGCGGCTCCCGCTGTATCTCAGCCCCGATCCTCAAAAACCGAGTCCTACGTTGATAATAAGCGTAAGGAGGATATTCGCCAGGCCAATATCGTGGCAGCCCGAGCCATCGCTGATGCTGTTCGTACTAGTCTTGGGCCCAAAGGCATGGACAAGATGATCTCCACGGCTTCTGGCGAGGTAATCATTACTAATGACGGGGCAACCATTCTCAATAAGATGGAGGTTCTCCAACCTGCCGCTAAAATGCTCGTCGAGCTCTCGAAGTCGCAGGACTCTGCTGCTGGAGATGGTACGACTACCGTGGTCGTCATTGCAGGTTCACTTCTTAAACAGTGCCTTTCTCTCTTGTCCCATGGGATTCACCCAACTGTAATCTCCGATTCCCTCCACAAGACCGCCATTAAGGCCGTCGACGTGTTGACAGCAATGGCTGTCCCGGTTGAATTATCGGATAGAGAGTCGTTGATTAAATCGGCGAGTACTTCGCTCAATAGTAAGGTTGTCAGTCAGTACTCGACACTGCTCGCGCCGCTTGCGGTTGATTCTGTGCTGTCGGTTGTTGACCCTGCTAAGCCAGATTTGGTAGATTTGAGGGATATTAAGATTGTGAAGAAGCTGGGCGGGACCGTGGATGACACTGAGCTTGTGAGGGGTTTGGTGTTTGACAAGAAAGTAAGTCATGCGGCCGGCGGACCGACCAGAATGGAGAACGCGAAGATTGCAGTAATTCAATTCCAGATTTCACCACCTAAGACTGACATTGAGCAGAGTATTGTGGTTTCGGATTATACCCAGATGGATAGGATATTGAAAGAGGAGAGAAATTACATTTTGGGTATGATTAAGAAGATTAAGTCGACTGGGTGCAACGTATTGTTGATTCAGAAGAGTATTTTGAGAGATGCAGTGACAGATTTGTCATTGCATTACCTCGCAAAAGCCAAGATTTTGGTGATTAAGGATGTCGAGCGCGATGACATTGAATTCATTACCAAGACTCTCAATTGTTTGCCAATTGCGAATATTGAACATTTCCGCTCCGAGAAGTTGGGGTATGCAGATCTTGTTGAGGAGGCTTCAATGGGAGATGGGAAGATTGTTAGGATTACGGGCATCAAGGATATGGGGCGGACAGCTACTGTACTTGTTCGGGGGTCAAACCAACTAGTGATTGATGAGGCTGAGCGGAGCTTGCATGATGCCCTGTGTGTTGTTAGGTGTTTGGTAAATAAAAGGTTCTTGATTGCAGGTGGTGGTGCACCAGAAATTGAGCTGTCCAGGCAGCTGGGTGCCTGGGCAAAAGTGTTGCATGGAATGGAGGGTTATTGTGTTCGTTCCTTTGCTGAGGCTCTTGAAGTTATTCCATATACTTTGGCTGAAAATGCTGGGTTGAACCCAATCACAATTGTTACAGAACTGAGGAATCGTCATGCACAAGGTGAGATCAATACTGGGATTAATGTAAGGAAGGGGCAGATCACAAACATCTTGGAGGAGAATGTGGTTCAGCCGCTGCTTGTAAGTACAAGTGCAATCACTCTAGCGACGGAATGTGTTCGAATGATTTTGAAAATTGATGACATTGTCACAGTGAGGTAGAGTGTGGGCTTTAATTGAAAGATACATGCTGGTTTTGTTGTTTTTCATTTCCCTTTGCAAGTAGCCAAGTAGAAACTAGTTCTGTTTTGGTATGGCTAAAAAATTTTTACTGTGCTTTTTTCTCCTATTTTCCTATAGTTCATTGGCTTGCCTTTTGTTCTTTAGGAGATTTTATGGATCCTTATGTTGGTGAGTACATTTAATATTATATTTTCTACTTTTGGAAATTTACGTGTATTCATCAAACTTCATCAATTATTCGAGATGTTCTGTGATACTACTTTTCTCGGCTAGCATATCTTGGAATTGTCTAGATAGCTCATTTTATTTGTATGGTCTGTTTGATATAGTGGTTTCTGATGGATTGGTTAGCCATTCTTCTTCCCTACATTTTGTACCTTATCGTTCTTTTCTAAAACAAGTGGTAGTATGAGGAAAACTTATCGTCTTTAATGTGTAGCTACAATGATTCTTGGGGTATAATTGATGACATTCTGGATCATTGTTACAGATCTCATCTTTTCATTGGAGCTTGCCATTCTCATGATCTCATCAACTTTTTGAACTATTCATGGACTAGAATTCTTCGCCAGATATAAGATTCAGTTAATATTGTCTTTTTTGTCTCAGTTTGATTTGATCATGGACTTGTTTAACACATGCTGCCAGAGGAATTTTTGTGCTGCTTTGATTGGGGTATATAAAGGTCTAACACAATTTTTGGCCGAGTTTAATTTCATCTCACAACTTTTATCCTATGCTGTCGGGAAGAAATTTCTGTGGCTTAGAACCGACAGAAGTAGGATTTATGTAAAATTCTTCTGATGATAGGAAATAATTATATTGATAGATATGAAATTTCCCATAACATATCCATAACGATTAATTACAAGAACAGTTAAACTTCACACTTGGAAAAAGAAACATAGATCAGTTCCTGAAGTCTTGAGACCTCCTTTCCTCAATAGTCAATACTGAATATACATCTATCTCTTTGTAGCCAAATTTCTTGCAGGATTGGATAGAAGCCTGACAACGATCAAAACTTTGCCCTGTTATTGAATCTGTCGCCACATAGGCTTTGAACAGTAGGTTCTTTCACGCTTTAGGAAGCTGGAAGTAGAAATCAAGAGTATTAACTAGCTTTCTCCATAAAATCGTGGCCACAAGATACTAGATAGGAGGAAAAATGGTGATGAAAATTTTTCTGAATTTTCAAATCCCACCCCTACCCCACATTTGTTGTACTAAAAAAGTACTTAAATGAAAAAATGGGAGGGAGAGCCATCCAATAGAGAAGTAAACAGCCTAGTCGTCCACCTCTATCCAGAAAAAAAGGACTAGAGCTCTTTTTCAGGCTTGACTTCCTTTAGTTGGCTGTTTTTTGTTGTACATTCTTTCATTTGTCTTATTTCTTACCCCAAAAAAAAGAGTCCAATATTCTTGGAAACAATCCACCGAAAAAGTTGAAGGAAGGAAGAGAGAATCCAACTTAGATATGATATGCAAAGCGCTTCTACAGTTGCTGCGGTTGATGCATATCTCCGGAAGCCAGCCTATTCTTATCAAAATCATATTTGTTGGTAACCTTAATGATTCTCACTCTCTCAACTCCTTATGACCATGCCAGTTCTAGAAGCCACCAGACTAGGGGGATTCAGAGAAGTAGAAACAAAGTGGGAAGGCAACCATCATGGGATGACTTAGTGGTCAATAAGGGCCAATGTAAATAGCAAAGGGCTTGGAGGGAATGGGTTCAAACCATGGTGGTTACTTACTTAGGATTTAATATCCTACGAGTTATCTTGTCAATCAAATGTAGTAGGTTTAGGTGGTTGGTCCGTGATTAGTCGAGGTGCGTGCAAGCTGGTCCAGACACACGGATATAAAAATAAAACAAAAAGTGGGAAGGCAGGTTGAAATTGCTAGAACCTTGGTGACATGTACTCCGAAGGTCCTCCACTTTGGCTCATCATCAGCTTCACTTTTTCCAGCAGAGTGGTCCAAAATATTTTCCTTTAACTTGCAAAGATCTTCAGACTTGTTTTTCGGTTAATAATTAGTTTAGCGAAGTGTTTGGCTGTCGAGATTAACGCAGACTTGAATTGGACTGCAAGAATTCGAGGCAGACCCATTCGGCTTTAAGAACCTTCCTTTTTTAGGAAGACCCCAAATAACTTTGTCATATGGCTGCTATTTGTTTGGATCAAAATCCCTAATGTGAACTTATGTTCCCCATTTCAATTGTATCTGTGTATCTCTGTGAAATGATATTGGGAATTACATGCAAATGGACAGTATAATGTGTGTGTTCTATGTTCTATGAGGTATGTGGCTTTTCTTTTTTGGGTGAAGAAATCTTATGGAAACAAACCAAATATTTAAACCACCTTCTCCCATTGTGTCTTGTCTTTGTTTCGATTGCCTTTAGAATTGAAGACAAGAAATAGGAAATATGAATGTTGTCGAAGGAATATGAACCATAATAGCTGTCGTCTCCTCGATTAATTTTGTAGAATTTTGATAATGAAGTTGCTCTATAACATTATTTTATGAAAATGTAGTAACCAAAGTTTTTCTCAATCACTTTTTAATCACTTCTTAAACTTTCAATTGTAATGGAGGATGATTTTAATTTATAATTCACAGATACTATATTTGACCATTTTGTTTGTTTGTCTTTTTTTTTTTTTTTAATACAACATCATTTTGGAGATAAGGCGTTTTATCCAGTGGGTCGGCAGTTAGTTAAGTTTATTCTCCTCGGACACCTTTAAAATATGTTCCACGAATATCATGTTCAGTTGTCTTTGTGTTATTTAAACGTAAATATGGGATATTACTAATAGCAATTAAAAAGCGATATTTTTTTCCTATCGAAGCAATTAATAAATAGAATTTTTTTTTATTTTTATTTTTTTGTTCTTTCGTGGATTAACACTTCTTTAGTTTCCAATTCCTTTTAATGAAAATTATTTTATTGTAAAAAAAAACAATAAATAGAGTTTTTTGCTTAACTGTAAATTTTTTTCCTAACATTTACATGATCTCTTAGTCTGACACATGTGCTGTACGTGGATTTGAACTTTCTATCTTAAAAAGTATTAGATTTGAATTCTCTGATTTAAAAAAAGGAGTATTTTTGTTGATTTTAATGTTTTTTATGTAAAATTTTAATCATGAAAATTTTATCAACTTTTATAACTACATATTTAAAATCTTGATTTTACCAAGTTTTCAACAAATCCAACGCATATTCTATATGAAGTAATATATATATCTTAGTACAACAAATTAGAGTTATGAAAAAATGAAAAATTTGAACATACAGCTTTAATAGGATAAGAATGTATTAATTACTATTGAGCTATATTCAATAAAAACGATTACATAAATGTAATATAAAAATAACATTGAAATTTTTTCCTTTTTAATTCAATAATACGTAGAAATGAAAATTGGAAAGTCGAAAATATATGTTATTTGAAGTGTGCTTTAGTTGGCGATGTAGTTATATCATAGGTAGAAAAAATCCCGTTGAAGTGAAAAAGTAGTCAAGTTGGGCAGCTGGTCTGTATCTCATAAATTTACCTTATAAATGTGAAATCCAAACCCTAATATTGGAAAAAAAAAAAGATAAATAAAAGGAGGAAGGAAAAGTGAAAGGAAAAAAGGGGAAAAAGGAGCCCCCAAATCCTAAGGGCTAAGCCGGTTCCTCCAATATCTTCTCGATATCTCTCTCTGGAGCTCTCTCATCTCTGTTGTCCCTCTCGGATTCTCCAGCGGTGACCGCCTTTCTTTCTTTTTACGTTTTTGCTTTCTATTTTCAGGGTGGATCTTCTTGAGCTCTGCTGACGGCGATTGTCAAAGAATTTCATTCGCACAGCCTCTGAAAGCGAAGGCCCTCGGTGTTCTGGTTGCTCATTTGTGTCACCAATTTTTCTGCCTTTTGTGTCCGATCACTTTTCGCTGCTTCTGATTATCCTTTCTCACATCGAGATTGAGTTTTGTGTATCAATTTTGGGCCTGATCGGTCTTGTACTCTGTCCAATAATCTCATATTATAAGAAAATTAGACTAGGGTTCAAGTGTTTTTCATTTTTTTCTTTTTGTTCTCTTTGTAGTTTCAATTGATTGTAGCTTTGGGCTCCATGTTAATGGATTTTCCCTTCCCAGTATTGTATTATTGACGTTTATATGATTATTATCTTCTCATTTATTTTTTTTCCTTTCCTGATCTGATTTTCTACGGGGAAAAGGTGTGAAAAAAAAGAGAAAAAAAGGAAGAAGGTGGGAAGAAAAAGAAAAAAAAGAACTTGTGAAAATTTCAATAAACAATACATTCGTGCCATCCCCTTTTCTTAATTAAAAAAGAGAGAGAGAGAGAGAGAGAGAGAGAGAGAGAGAGAGAGCGAGAGAGGAAAAAACCGAGATTGTAAAATTTGTGTACTATTTTCGAATGGGGAGCCCTGCATTAAGTGGTCGGAATAATGGGCAGCGATTAGGCATTACTGATCCCATTTCGTTGAGTGGACCAACGGAGTACGACGTGATAAAGACTCGCGAACTTGAAAAGGTTATCGGGTGTTTCAATTTGAACAAAATCATTTATTGCAAGTATGCTGTGTTTTCTCCTGAACTTAGTTGTTTTTTTTTTTGGAGTGTTCAGTATTTGCAAGATGCTGGATTGTACGAGAGTCAGGAAGAAGCCGTGAGTAGAGAGGAAGTTCTTGGAAGACTGGACCAGGTTGGGTTATACTTAATTGCTTTTGAGAAGTAGAAAAGAAGAAAATAATGATTTGTATCGGTTGCCATGCTTAGTTGAACTTTAACATTCATGTATTTGCTGTTTAAATGATAAAACATTGTGGTTCTGTCCTGTGATAGTAATGTTTTGAGTATTTGTTGTATATGGAGCAGATTGTGAAGATTTGGGTTAAAGCAATTAGTCGTGCGAAAGGGTTGAATGAGCAACTGGTGCAAGAAGCAAATGCTAAGATTTTCACATTTGGTTCATATCGTTTAGGGGTACATAACTGTTTTACTCTTGTGGAGGTTTTTTTCTCTATTGAAAATTTGATGTTCTGTGTGCTATGATGTTCTTCTGAAGATAAATGCCTTTGTGTTAGTTGTTTTTTTTTTTTGTTTTTTTTTGTTTTTTAATAATTTAGCCGTGGAAGATTGCAAAAAACTCTTCCAGGTGGCACAAAAAGTACTTAAATTGTTACAAAAAAAGGGTATAAAAATTACACTAATGGCAAAAAGATGGATAGAATCTGAAATTTTATAAGACTGTTAAGAAGCTTTCACCTGCAAAAAAAAAAAAAAAAGCAACACATTAGATCCCTCATTATTTATATTGCAGCTTTCTCTTTCTACTTGCAAATGATTAGCATGAAGCTTTCAATTTTTGAATTTCTAATTATGTTGTAGTCATCTTATTGTCCTGATTAGGAAAGCTTATCCATTTACTTTTTGTAGGTGCATGGCCCTGGTGCAGACATTGACACACTCTGTGTTGGACCTAGACATGCAACCCGTGAAGTGCGATCAGCTTTCATTTTCATGAATACTTGTGGTGCATTAGTTTTGCATATATTATGGTATTTTAGCTTTTTAGATTCAATAATGCTTTCATTACCTGGCTGTAGGAAGACTTTTTTGGTGAGCTACATAAAATGCTGTCAGAGATGCCCGAAGTAACTGAATTGCACCCTGTGCCTGATGCTCATGTCCCTGTGATGAAATTTAAGTTTGCCGGGGTTTCTATTGATCTTCTGTATGCGAAATTGTCACTTTGGGTTATTCCTGAAGTAAGTTGTTGTATACTAGCCTAATCCCATTTAAAATTATCCCATTCTCATATATTTTATGATGATGATGTACTTTTTTGGAAATGAATACACAAATTTCGCTGCTTTAAATTTGAAGGAAACCATATAAAATAGTGGCATCCCCCAATCGTGTTCAGTTGCTCATTTTATGATGATGATGTACTGATACCATACAATATAGATTTACAATATGTTTGTTGCTAATTTGGAGTTTGACTATTAGATAATGGATTTTTGTGATTCTTTTTCCATGCATGCAATGTTATTTCACTCTGGACTCTTTTTCATCTTCCCCACCTTACCTTTTTGAAGTGCAAAAACGTCTTATCATCTTGTTAAATTTTCATTACTAATATATGTTGAAATGATCTGTTCCCAAAATTTCTATTCTGGACCAGGACTTGGATATATCTCAGGACTCGATACTACAGAATGCAGATGAACAAACAGTTCGTAGTTTAAATGGTTGTCGAGTTACTGACCGTGTTCTGCGATTAGTTCCAAATATTCAGGTTGAGGATGTTGCTTCCAAAACTTGCCTAGATGTTCCTCGTATTTTCTTAATTTCATTTATTCTTAGATTTGTTAATTTATGAAGTGCAGAGTTTCCGAACGACATTGAGATGCATGAGGTTTTGGGCAAAACGCCGAGGTGTTTATTCCAATGTACGGTGCAGATATCTTATAAAATGGATTACTTCTAAAGTTTATACAAGAATTTCTCATACAAGTCATGTGACTTCTAATTTATACTGTGGTCAGGTTTCTGGGTTTCTTGGTGGTATAAACTGGGCATTGCTTGTTGCCCGCATTTGCCAACTATACCCCAATGCATTGCCAAATATGCTTGTGTCTCGTTTTTTCAGGGTCTTCACCCAGTGGCGCTGGCCAAATCCAGTCATGCTCTGTGCCAACGAAGAAGGATCTCTTGGACTTCAAGTTTGGGATCCAAGGAGAAATCCGAAGGATAGATTCCACTTAATGCCTATTATTACTCCTGCTTATCCTTGCATGAACTCTAGCTACAATGTTTCATCAAGCACTCTACGTATTATGACTGAAGAATTTCAGAGGGGACATGATATTTGTGAGGTACGTTTCTGTAATTTTCTGCTATGATATCTAAAGTCCTCAGCTAGGGATTTTTGGGTAATGAGTTTGGATTCATGTTTCTATTTTGTCCATTTGGTTGTTTGACCTGTTGGCATATGATATCTTAGGATCTTTTACTTGGTGGTAGAAAATTTGTCTTCAACTCGTATCATCTAGTTATGGTTCTGTGTAATTTTGTGTTCTCTTTAATTTGATGTCTCATCCATCCTTCTATATGTGGTATTTTTAATAAATTTCTTTTCTAAGTTCAAGAGATTTCTTTTCTGGCTAATGTCATTTTCTATTTGCATGCTAGTACACTAGATTTTTTGGTTAGGTTCTGTCTCCAATTTGTCAGTTTAAACCTTGTTCATGAATATGCCAGTGGTATGTTTTTTGTGAAGATGCTATTATTAATTATCAGCCGAACTACTAGTGGGGGTAGAACTATTAGTATTTTATTTGCAGTTAATTTGGTATGGTAACTTTTGTTATTGACATTAGAGAACTTTTCCCTCTTTACATAGTGCAAGGTGCAGGTTTGTTACACAGTGAAGCATTGTTCTTATCTAGTTTGATGGTTGTTAAATGTTATCAGGTTATGGAAGAAAACAAGGCTGATTGGGACACTCTTTTTGAGTCCTACCCCTTCTTCGAAGCATATAAGAACTATTTACAAATAGACGTTACTGCAGAAAATGTTGATGATCTAAGAAAGTGGAAAGGTTGGGTTGAATCTCGTCTTCGCCAACTGACATTGAAGGTGAAATTGCAATTTCATAGTTGTTTACTTTTGGCCTTTCTAGCATTAATCAAAATTTGAACTCATTTCTTAACTATAAATGGAGATTGACTCTGCTTCATGTGTGCTGATGCAGATTGAGAGACATACGTATAACATGCTTCAGTGCCATCCACATCCAGGCGATTTTTCTGATAAATCCAGACCTTTCCACTGTTGTTATTTCATGGGTTTGCAGCGAAAACAAGGAGGAGCTCCCACGAGTGGGGGTGAACAGTTTGATATAAGGTTGACAGTTGAGGAATTCAAACGTTCTGTCAACATGTATACACTGTGGAAGCCTGGGATGGAGATTTACGTTTCACATGTGAAGAGGAGAAATATACCAAATTTTGTTTTCTCGGGTGGAGTTCGACCTTCACGTGCATCTAAAGTGACTTGGGATAGCAGGCGTAGTTCAGAACTAAAAGCTTCTGACAGTACTCAAGTAGACAGGCCATTTGAAGCCACAGAAAGTTCAGATGGAGTAGATGATAGAAGGAAAAGAATGCGTATTGATGATAATGTGAATACTAACTTCAGAAATGGAGAGTGCTCGGCCGCTGCTCATTCCCACACTGAGGAAGTTCATGAAGCCAGCCGAATCAGTATCACTAGCTCATGTTCTGTTAAGGATATGAATTCTATTCACACTAGTGCAAATAACTTAGAAAATATGGCAGATGTTTCTTCTCAGAATAACGGAGATCATGGATTGATAGGAGTTAATCCTTCCATAAACATTGAATCTGCAGCTGCTGATACATCAAGCTGTAAGGAAGCAGAGAAGCTGGCAATTCAAAAGATTTTGTCTGATCCTTATGATTCCCACCAAGCTTTTCCGTGTGAGCCTGAAGAGCTCGACGATTTTGATTATAAAAATCAAGCTAAAGATTTTGGTGCTACAAAGCAGGGTAGCCCCATAATACTGTCTTCGGCTGCAAACACATCTTCCGTAGTGCCTATACCATCTAGCAATGAAGCACGCCAGTCCTCATGTTCATATTCCAACGGGGGCTTGGAGGAGCTTGAGGTTTTATTTTCTTTAACCAAAACTTTATTTTTCTTTTCAGTTCTTCTGTATTATCATACAGTTGGTTCTCATTTCAACCTCAATTGCAGATTATTATTGTTCCGGTTGCGTACGGCTCATAAAATGTTAAATGATTCGCTTGTGGGTGGTTATGTTATGTTTTTTCATCTTCTCGTCTTAAACAGGTCTTCAAATATTATAGGATAAAGAAATATACGCTATCTTGCACTAAAGCTTTGTAGTAAGATAAATATTTAAGGGGAATCTTTGAGAGCTTTGAAAACTAAATTGTTTGCCCCTCGCATCTAAAGCTAGATTAACTAATAAGCTTCATTTTCAGTCCGTTGTTATCTCACTGTATAATTTTTTATGTTAAGCCTGCTGAGCTTGTGGCGCCATTGTCAACTGGGACTGCTCCTGCACCTGCAGCTGGGCGAAAGCCAATCATCAGGTGGCTTTGCAACTCTTTAATTATATGGGAATAAGAATGGTTGACATTTGATTAAAATATCTTTACTTTTTTCTTCCTGCCTTCGTTTGGCCATCGGTTGCTATCTTAAACATTCCATAGTCTCCTTTTACCTTTTCTTTTTTGTGTGGTTATGACCACACACTGTCGTTGTCAATATTGGCTGATTCAATCCAGTTTCTTTTTTTCTTCCTTCGAATTGCAGGTTGAGCCTCACATCCTTGGGCAAAGCTGGTAAAAGCTCGTAAAGGGTTCTTCCAAAAGCAGCTCGGGAGAGCATTTTTCTTATCTGTTATGTATCGGGCGATGTCTTGCCTGTCGATTTTCTTTTCATGTGTAACTCTTGACCCTAAATAATAACAAAAAAGAAAAAAAAAAGGTCAGGCTTTTATGTAATATGTATGATGGGCTTGAAGGCCAACAGTTCTATAAACGTACTAGTCGGTGTATGCCTTCTATTTCTACCATATTAATGCAGATGATAGCCTACTATTATTTCTCAGAAACCTCTGAGAAGACCATAGATCTTCCCCCTGTTATTAACTTTCCTTGGAGAACAGAATCACTTTCTGTAAACTAATGGGTTTACAAAACTCTTTCAAGAACAGATCATCTTTAAGAATTATGATCAGTAAAACTTCAATTGTTTTGGAAAATACTTCTTCGTCTTTGATGAGAAGATCAACTTATCTAAATTAATACCGACTTTTTTTTGTTTGATATGATGTTATTTGGTTATTGGTATTATTTATCATTTGTTTACGACTGAGCAATTGGTCGCCTGCAAGTTGCTTGTCCTGCATCACGTGCTTCATGTTCGACGGTTACTTAAAACTTGTTTAATCTGTGTTTCTCTCGCTACGATGCGACAGATAATCTTACAAAATTACTTCTGTTATTCAACCCCTCCTTTTTAAATTGAGTTTGACAAATATTACAAAATAACGTGCCTGCAAGCCTTTTGAGCTGTTGCTGTTACTATAAGTTGTCGCCATTGATGTACACGAGTTGTGTGATAGAGATTTGGTAGTTTGCAGAAGCTGAGCTGAGTTGGGATGGAGGCGAGACAGCTTGAATATGTGATGGTTCCGCTTGGTTTTGCGGTGCTGGTGGGCTACCATCTTTGGCTGGTAATCACCATTCACCGGAGACCCAGAATAACGGTCATCGGAATCAATGCCGAATCCCGCCGGCAATGGGTCTCAACCATGATTCAAGTAAGTGCCTTTCCTTCTCTCTCTCTTACTCGCTTTTCTCTTGTCTCTTATTCAGAAAAAGCATATGTGAGTGAGAGAAAACCAGTATAATATTGTTTAGAGAGTCATGGCCTTCAATTAATAATGGAAGCATTGTGAGCTTTTGGGAACAATATCAAGAATTTTTTCCTTCTTCTTGATCTTTTTTCTGCGAGTCTTTTTGATATATCTTGTAGCTTTTTTTTGTGGATTTTTGTGTGGCTCTCATGTTTTTTTCTTTAAGAGTCATCCACTAACAAACATCTGTTGGATTTCCAATTTTCTTATCTTGTTGACTGAGATTTAAATGGACTTATGATTGTATTCCTTCCCCTATCATGAGAATTTAATCTGCCTTCGTGCCTTCTAAGTAATAGACCATTCTTTAATTTCGCCTCTGATTGGTTCAGAAACTACGTTGAATCAACTAATACTCAAAACAGTTGGATAGAATAGTGATGTTTAGTTTATGGATTTAAGAAGTGGAGGAGGGGTAGAGAGAACTTCCATGGCTGACTAGGTTACTATAAGTGATCATATTCAGGACCCTTCAAAGAATGGTGTTCTTGCTGTCCAAACCATACGAAACAACATCATGGCTTCTACGCTTATGGCGACGACAACGATCACGGTTGGCTCATTGATCAGTGTTTTTGTGAGCAGCACATCGAGTACCGGCAAATACCGTTACATTGTACTGTGTTTCCTCGTTGCATTTCTTTGCAATGTGCAGTCTATCAGATACTATGCTCATGCCAGCTTCTTAGTCACTTTGCCTGCTTGTGAAGGCAGACAGGATTATCTTGCTGCAGCCTTGAATCGAGGAAGCTTTTTCTGGTCGCTCGGATTGCGAGCTTTCTATTTTGCAATTCCTCTCTTCATCTGGATCTTTGGACATCTTTCCATGTTTTTGAGCTGCTGCCTGATAGCATTTGTTCTTTACTTTCTGGACTTTACTAGAAGTTCCAGCTACGATCCTTATGATTACGCTCAAAAGGAAGAAGCAAACAACGACGTTGAATCTTTGGGTCAATCAGGGTCAGTATTGTTCTTCTGATAACTTCAGTCTTTCCATAATTATGAAGAATCTACTTTATTTTCATTCTTTGTACATTTATTCCATCTAGGCAAGAGCAGTTTTGTATATTTTGTTAAAATAAGTGTGTAGCTAGAGAACAGGATGCTTCGGAATAAACAAACACGCATGCTATCAAACTCGTTACTTGAAATAAACAAACACACATGCTAAAAGTAGGCTCTCTACTTAACAACTTCTCTAAAGATCTCACTGCTCTGTTATGCTTTTCAAAGTTTCTCATATACTTGTTTGATCTTTATGATTTTTGCATATTTGCTTTGATTTTCTAATCGAATGTTTCGAACTATTCGGGCCAGGGGAAACAACTGCTCTGCAAACTCCTGCCTTCACTCACCTCTACTTGCAGGTTCCAATGCAACTCCCAACTGAAATGGCTGTGCAAATCAAAACAGAATTACAATTTGTTACAGAAAAATACTGCTTTTTTCAGCTATATCTAGTGTTGAGAACTGAGATTGGGGAGAGATCGAACGCACTTTTCATTTGTTCACAATCCACAGGTATTTCCTAAATATGTATGCAACTGTTAAAGATTTATCTAGTGTCGGGCTTTGGTATACCTATTATGTAGACTGTTCTATCGTTATCTGCTCTGAAATGTAATATGAATCACGACTCATTTCGTTATGAAACTACCATTCATCTTGTCTTATAGCTTTTGAGGTCGTGTTGATCACTTCAACGGGTCCGTTTCTTTCTCGGTCATATTGTTATACTCGAACACTTCACTGTGCGGCATCATCTGTTGCTCTCAATATGACCTCAAGAAAAGCCAGCCAGACTAGTTACCAAAAATGTCATTTTAATAGGGAGAGAGAGAGGCTTATCTGAGACTCCCAAGTCCTAACCAATGTTTGGCATCTACTTATGGCACAGTTTTAAAGGAGAATTAGCCATTGCCCAAAAAAATGCATGTGTTTTGGGACGTTCTGTTCATAATTGAATGTGTTTGAGTCCAATTTGATTATGATTTCCAAGAAACGTGATGGATTTGCATAAATGTCACCAAATCTGACCTTATTATATATTGCTGCATTGGTTGAAATTTTATATGGTTTGAGTATCAATCCACATGCCCTGCATGAGATCATGTTGCATTGGAATGAGGACTCTGTATTCTTCTACATTTTCACATGCTGAAAGCTTTCTGCTCTCTCTTTTTTTTTTTTTTTAAAAAATGCAATGCAGAATGGAAAACCCACCAATCTCCTTTTCTCTGTGAAGAATAAAAAAAGGTTTAGGACTCTGTCACATCCATCAAAGGACCAGGCAACTTTCAAGTTTCAACACATCAAAATTTGCATTTAATGCCTACAAAATCTGATTACAATAAAAATGTTGTCCTTTGACACTCATAATTATGATTTATAGGTTTGAAAGATACGAAGTTTTGAGAAGAATTACATGTTAAATTGGTTTCGTATTAGAAACTTTAAAGCTCTAGGGAAAGTAAGAATATGAAAGCCATATGTTAATCTATAGATGGATGTTACCCTGTAACATGTAAGGAACTTCATGTGAAGGAGAGCAACTAAACTTCATGCATCTTTTATTTTGACTCTTTTTATTGCATCGATATGGGTGGAATTAGAGTCTCTCACTTCGTCCTATCACTTGAAAACACGTGTATGGGTCTTAATCGAATAAGTGGAGGTTGAGGAATGGCAAACATGATTCAACTCTGACTTACCTAAAGCCTAGCATGACATCGAGATTTTACCAACCCAAAATTCTACTATAAAAGTTAAAGATACATTCCTTATAAAGATACGAAATTCTATACAACCTTTACTAAGCTCGATTTCTACTATAAAAGTTAGGATACATTCCTTATAAAGATACGAAATTCTATACAACTTTTACTAAGCTCGACTTGACATGACATTATCTCAGACTAATTATTAACTTAACTTCAAAGTGTATATGGTTGAGTATCACATCATCACTTTGATTGATCATATTTTCGTTTTGTATTTGACACCGATTTGTCACCTCATCTAGAATCTTGAGGTTAACGAGTTAATGAGAATCCAACAAATGGCAGATAATCCATAAAAATATGTGAGCCTTCCTAATCATAAATCATTTTTAGAAGTCGGTTAAATAGCCCCAAATATGTTGGTATTGTATTAATATGTGACCCCACTTCAGTATAAAGAAGGGATGATAGAGATGAAATATGAATGATGTTGGGCATGACAATATTACTGCAAAGTTAAATTGGACCCATTCTACTAAGTAAAAGGTAAAATTTGTCACCGATTTTAAATTCACCTCATCTACTTGATTTTCACATCTATTCTAAGAGATAGAGAACCAACACCTTATACTTACGTGACAAAATATTTTCTATGACAAGGATTCTTCTACTTTAGAAGTGTCATTTTTCACTTGCAAATCTTATGGATATCCAAGAAGAAAAAAAAAATCTAAAAACTTTTTTACTACATGGAGAGGTGAGGTGGGATTAAAACTCACAACTTTTTCATCGGTCATAGCTATCTTAACTTGTATGCCGAAGTCAAATTAATTAGAATGAAATCAAACGTTGGGAATGTGATATCTAAACTCAAATCTTTTTTTAGAAAGCGAATTTAAAAGGTCAAACACTGTAAAATTATAAAATTATTGGCTCTTTTTGATTTGGGGCATGGAAAGTTCTATATTGTAAAGTGAACTTCCAAAATCTTTCAAATCTAAGTTCTGAAATATATACACACAAAAGGGTTCAAATATCAGAAAAGGCACTGCTCTACTTTTGAGGTTGTCACTTTTTCTTAGAAGTTTCACAGTTCATTGATATTATAATAAGAAAAGACAGTGCCGTAAGTCGTTACATAGCATAATAAGCCTTGAAATAATAATTAAATTAGTGAAATGTGATCTTGAATCTGAAAGGGTCGAGTCAACATAATTTATTTCTCTCGATTGGTTTGAAAGTTGCAGCGGAAAAGAAGGCAGTGTAGAAGAAGAAAGGACCATTCTTTGCAAATGCCTTTTTCTGCTCTCTTGGAGCCTCACTACCAGCTCTAATGGCGATCACCAACATTTTTCGCTTCTCTCTACCCACCAAATCTAACCCTTCAACTTTGCCGTTTGATACCTCTTTCACATCCTCTGCTTACTTCCTCGTTTCCTCGCCACATTTCAGGTAAGATTCTTCATCTCTCTCTCGACTGCGCGATCAATGAGCGAGTCTTTCTATAATTCTTCTTTTTGGCATTTTTTTTCAGGTCTGTGAATATCATCCGCTGCCTATCTACTTCAAACAGCTCGATCGACAGCCTGAGAGTCGTCCTCGCCGCCGGAGGCACCGGCGGGCACGTGTATCCCGCCGTCGCCATTGCTGATGAGCTCAAACTCGCCTACCCCACGGCGGAAATACTCTTTCTAGGAACACCCAACAGCACGGAAAGCGCCGCCGTCCCCTCCGCCGGGTACGATTTCGACACAGTTCCAGCTACCCAATTAGCCCGCCCCCTCCTCTCCCCCCGAAACCTCCTCCTCCCTTTCCATTTGACCAAATCCGTGGTCGCGAGTTACAAAAAACTGCGCGATTTCAAACCCCCACATTTGTTGGGAATGACAAATATTAAAACCCTTTTTGTTGTCCCACATCGGAAGAATAACCTTTGGAAAGTTGGTTTATAAGCATTGACTCAGTATTGGGCTTGTAAACTTGGTGTGAGAAAAGCCAAGACCAAGGCCCACACGTCCGCCGTCGTCAGGCTCGAGCCTGATTTTCCTTTTGGGGCAAATTTCATGTCTTGCCGATTTTGCTTTCAAGGCAGTGGTTCTGCCCACGACACAACGTTTTTTACCTCCAGACTTGTCAAAATTGGAACCACTCGACGGATCCAACTATTGCCGATGGTCACAGAAGTTATTGATCTTCTTTGAGCAGACAACAAAACGGTCTGTGGGCATCTTCTCAACCATATGAACGACTCTCTCTTTGATCTCTTTGTAGTCCAAAAATCTGCAAAGGTCATTTGGGACACGTTAGAATCTAGATATGGTGGGGACGACGCAAGCAGAAGGAAGTACGTCGTCGGTAAATGGCTTCAATTTCAAATGTCGGACGACAAACCGGTGATAGATCAGGTTCATGAGTACGAAAACCTGGTGGCAAGTGTGTTGTCTGAAGGCATGAAGATGTGCGAGATTCTTCAGGCCAATGTGTTGCTCGAGAAATTCCCTCCTTCCTGGAGTGATTATCGCAACCACTTGAAACATAAGAAGAAGGACCTGACTCTGCAAGAGCTGATCAGTCACGTGCGCACGGAGGAGGCCAACAGGCTAAAGGATAAGTTCTCTTCTCAATCCCTATATTCAGTTAAAGTTAATTTAGTTGAATCTTCTAGTGCTTCCAAAGATAGGTTCAAGAATAAAGGGAAGACAATTGCAAGGGATAGAGTTGAAAAGAACAAATGTCTCCAACCTAAAAATCATGGTGGAAGAATTGAGAAATCCAAACTGATCTGCTATGTCTGTGGAAAAGTCGGGCACAAATCCTATCAGTGCACTCAGAGGAAAGATAGGAAAGATCAAAGGGCTACTCCACAAGCCAACCTTACAGAGACGGATGACATCATTGCCGCTGTGGTTGTGGAAGTGAATCTAGTAGAGAACAAATCCAACTGGATTCTTGACACAGGAGCATCTAGACATTTCTGCTCGAACCGTGACCTCTTCCATGACTTCCAGGACTCTGCCGACGGTGAATGTGTTTTCATGGGAAACTCTGCCACAGCTGGAGTACTTGGGAAATGGAAGGTTCTCTTGAAACTCACATCTGGCAAAACTTTATCATTAAGTAATGTGTTGTATGTTCCTTCCCTGCGTAGGAATCTGGTGTCAGGAGGTCTACTGAACCGAGCCAGACTTAGGATTGTGTTTGAGGCCGACAAGGCTATTATCACCAAAAATGGTGACTTTGTTGGTAAGGGCTATTTAGCAGATGGTTTGTTTGTTCTCAACACTACTTCTTCAAATGAAATTAATTCTAGTTCTGCTTACATTGTTGAGTCTCTTGATGTGTGGCATGGTAGATTAGGGCATGTGAATATTGCATCAATTAAAAGGCTTAGGACTCTAAATTTAATTAATGCTTCCGATCTGCCTGAAACTACAAAGTGTCATGTCTGTGTAGAAGCAAAGTTTGCTAAAAAACCTTTTAAACATGTCACTGCAAGGTGTACTGAACTCCTAGAATTAATTCATTCTGATTTAGCTGATTTCAAAAACACAACTAGCAGAGGTGGAAAAAATACTATATTTCTTTTGTTGATGATTTTTCTCGATATACGAAAATATATCTCCTAAAATCTAAAGATGAAGCTAGTAGTATGTTTTTGAAATTCAAAGCTGAAGTAGAAAACCAATTAGACAAGAAAATAAAAAGGATAAGATCAGATAGGGGTGGTGAATATAGTGATAATTCGCTTAGAGATTTTTGTGAATCAAGTGGAATTGTACATGAATTTACTGCTCCATATTCACCTCAACAGAATGGAATAGTTGAACGGAAAAATAGAACTTTAAAAGAAATGATAAATGCCATGCTATTAAGTTCTGGTCTATCTGGTGATATGTGGGGGGAAGCTGCACTTTCTGCATGTTTTATTCTTAACAAGGTACCTCACAAAAGGCTAGATAAGACACCATACGAGCTCTGGAAAGGGTATTCGCCAAACTTGAGCTACGTGAAGGTGTGGGGGTGCTTAGCAAAGGTGGCATATCCAGCATTCAAAAAACCTACGGTTGGATCTAAAACTTTTGATTGTGTTTTCATTGGTTATGCTCAAAATAGCTTTGCATATAGGTTCATGAGCTTGAATGACAAATCAATATGTGAATATAGAGATGCTATATTTTTTGAAAACATCTTCCCTATGATTAGAACTGATGGTGAATTTGGTGGGACATCAAAAACTACATGTATATCGTTGCCCTCTACTTCTGTTGATATGCTAGACTCTGAAACTAGATCTAATGATACAATAGATTTTGAACCTAGGAGAAGTAAAAGGCAAAAGGTTAGTAAAAGTTTTGGACCTGACTTTCTAACTTCCTATCTGGTAGAAAACTTTGACAAGATAGATGATCAGTTCGCTTGCATGTATTTGATAGACGAAGATCCTAAAACCTACCAAGAAGCTATAAATGCCTTAGATTCTAGCCTATGGAAAGAAGCTATTAAAAGTGAGCTAGACTCCATAGTTATGAATCAAACCTGGGAATTGGTAGATTTACCTGTAGGAAACAAACCTATTAAGTGTAAATGGATCTTTAAAAGAAAAATGAGACCAGATGGTATGATAGAAAAATACAAAGCTAGACTAGTAGTTGTAGGTTACACACAAAAGTATGGCATTGATTACTTCGATACGTACTCTCCTGTAACCAAGATTGCTACGATTAGATCTTTGATAGCTTTGGCTGCTATTCAAGGCTTAATAATACATCAGATGGATGTAAAAACAGCTTTCCTCAATGGTGATTTAGAAGAGGAGATTTACATGACACAACCTGAAGGTTTTCTGGCTACTGGTCAAGAAAATAAAGTTTGCAAGCTAAAAAAATCTCTCTATGGCCTAAAACAAGCTCCTAAACAATGGTATGAAAAATTTAATGGCACTTTGGTAAACAATGGTTATAAAGTAAATTGCTCTGATACATGTGTTTACTCAAAGTTGTTTGGAGCTAATTGTGTGATAATATGCCTGTATGTTGATGACGTGCTCATTTTTTGTTCAAACTTAGATATCATTAATGAGACCAAGTTACTCCTTTCTTCACATTTTGAAATGAAAGATTTAGGAGAGGCTGATGTAATACTTGGTGTAAAAATAAGGAAAAATGATCATGGATATTCCTTATGTCAATCACACTACATTGAGAGAATGCTGAAAAAATTTGATCACTTTGATAGTTTATCTGTAAGAACACCTTATGATGCCAACATGAGTCTTAAAAAGAATCAGGGCGAGAGTGTATCTCAATCCGAATATGCAAAGATTATAGGTAGTGTTATGTTTCTAATGAATTATACTAGACCTGATATTGCATATGCGGTGAGTAGATTAAGTAGATACACTCATAACCCAGGTAAAAATCACTGGACTGCTCTACATCGATTGCTAAGGTATCTTAGGGGTACAATGGATTATTGTTTGCATTTTAACGAGTTTCCTGCTGTGCTAGAAGGATATTGTGATGCAAACTGGGTTACAGATAATGATGAAGTGAGTTCCACCAGCGGGTATGTGTTTACTTTTGGCGGTGGAGCTATCTCATGGAAATCAGCAAAACAGACCTGTATTGCTCGCTCTACCATGGAATCTGAGTTCATAGCACTTGAACTGGCAGGTCAAGAGGCTGAATGGCTGAGAAGTCTTCTTGGAGATGTGCCACTGTGGGGGAAGTCCGTACCTGTATCCATACATTGTGACTCACAAGCTGCCATAGGGATTGCAAAAAACAGTGTGTACAATGGCAAGAGACGTCACATTCGCCTAAGACATGGAGCTGTGAAACAGCTGTTGAAAGATGGAATTATATCCTTGGAGTATGTGAGGTCCGAGAGGAACTTAGCAGATCCTCTCACTAAAGGCCAAACAAGGAGAGTAATTCTGGAGTCCTCAGGATGTATGGGACTCAAGCCATGATGTTTTCTCACTAGCATGAATCCATAGCCCTTCTCTTGGGTGGTCCATGTATGGACTTGATGGATGTAGTGAGCAGATGTGAATCCATAGCCCTTCTTTGGGTGGTTCATGAATGGACTTGATGGATATGATGAAACACTATGAATCCATAGCCCTTTTTGGGTGGTCCATGCGTGGACTTAATGGATAATATTCAAAGTCTTCATAACTCAGTTTTGAGTGGTTTATCTATGATAGACTTGATGAAGCAACAAACGTGACTGTGAAGGTAAGGCCGCTTTCTATGAAAGAGTAGAGTTGACGAGTCTCTTTCTAGAGCTTTCACGATGACCCAAGGTGTATGTGCATGGCCATTAAAAGCACTTGACAACTATCGCGGAATCAAAATCGAGGATTCACACTTGTTGTGGGGGTCTCAACTATAAATACTAAAAGTTCAAGAGGTAACTCACTTTCATTACTTAGGTTGTTGCTCTACTTCATTATGCATTAATTCAAATCGAAAGATATTAATGCTTAAGTTATTTATCCTTTGCTCAGTTACTACATCCTTCTTCTTACTCATTACTTTTACTATGTTGTCATTCGTGGGGGATTGTTGGGAATGACAAATATTAAAACCCCTTTTGTTGTCCCACATCGGAAGAATAACCTTTGGGAAGTTGGTTTATAAGCATTGACTCAGTATTGGGCTTATAAACTTGGTGTGAGGAAAGCCAAGACCAAGGCCCACACGTGCGCCGTCGTCGGGCTCGAGCCTGATTTTTCTTTTGGGGCAAATTTCTTCTACAAAGTCAAAGACACGTGGCAAACTAAGAGGAATTGTTGGATATGTAGATAGTTGAACGTTGCTTGAGATCATCCCATTCATCTCAATCTCCACTCAATTCATTCATCACTTTTCCACCTCGAATTGGAGGTTGTGTATCATCCCATTCATCTCAATCTCCACTCAATTCATTCACTTTTCCACCTCGAATTGGAGGTTGTGTTAACCTTGGGGAGCATACCGGCAGTGAGGTCGTGCCGATTTTGCTTTCAAGGCAGTGGTTCCGCCCACGGCACAACGTTTTTTACCTCCTGGTTCCTATTTTGTCCTTTATTGTCCAACAACATTGTCATCGGCACCGGTGGGTACTTCTCCTTCCCGATTTGCCTCGCCGCGAGGCTGATTAATGGGGTCAAGCTCGCAATCCAAGATCAGAACTCGGTTCCAGGGTTTGGGAATTGGGTTCTTTCCTATTTTGCGGATGTGGTTTTTGTTATCTTGAACTCCACGATTGAGTGCTTTCCAAGCAAGAAGAAGTGTGTGGTTTGCGGGAATCCGGTGAGATTGGCACTGAGGCAGTACGTATCGAAGGCTGTGGCACGTTTGCATTTCTTTCCAAGATCAGGGAAGGCCGAGGATCTGGAGGCGAAGACTCTACTAGTTCTTGGAGGGTCTTTGGGGGCCAATGCCATAAACATTGCCATGTTGAATCTGTACTATCAGATGCTGTTGGAGAACAAGAACTTGTATATTATATGGCAGACTGGCGTGGAGACATTTGATGAGATGGACAGCCTTGTGAAGAACCATCCCCATCTGCATTTAACGCCGTAATCCTTTACACAGTATTAAATGCCTCTCAACTTGCCTCATGTTCATTATAGTCTTGATATTCAAATCTAGATATCGTCGTGAAATATGTTTATTCCTTAATCGAAGTTTGTGGTGTTAAGAGCTTATAGAATTCATCTTTTATTGAGAAGACAGTAAATAGGCATTGAAAACAGAGTGCTATTGCTATAGTTGAGAGAGCTTCTGAGACCATATTAACTGTCTGTAGATTAGAAACTGAGAAGACATGCACAAAAGAGCAGAGATTGCATTAGTTGCTGCTGGAGAGATCATTTCGATGAGCTTAAGAAAACAAATGGGAACTTCAGAGTCAAGCATCTATATGTATGCTAGAATTAAAGTCTTAGTGTTTGAGATGTGCCAATCTATGCAAAGAGAAAAATTTAGCATGACAGACCAAACAACATGATGGCTTCATGTTCGAATCCTTATACGTCTGTCTCCATGTCTTAATTATAAACATCTTGTGATGTTCTTCATAAAAGTATAGGCATGTAATGTTTCTTACTTGAAATTAAGTGGAGTTATTTTATTGGTGAAGGTTCATGCATTCTCTGCATTTGGCATATGCAGCTGCAGATCTCATAGTATCTAGAGCAGGGGCCATGACTTGCTCTGAGATCCTAGCAACTGGGAAGCCTTCTATTCAGGTACAAATTACAACCCCCCTCCTCCCAAGCATGAAATTGCTTTTCCACACTCAGCATTATGAAGCCTTTTGCATGTAAGCTTCTGAGTTTTCTTCATTCTCTGAGAGAAGCCTTGTATTTTGACTCTTTACTTTAGATACCGTCACCATATGAAGATGAAGGACATCAGTTCAGAAATGCTTCAACAATGGCTGACATGGCTGGTTCAAGGGTAATAGATGAAGATGAGCTAGATTCAACTACTCTTGCAATTGCAATCCAAGAGATATTAGGTATGTTGAGCATGCTCTTTTAATGAAATCATTTCTTGTTAAAGAGAAAAAAGCATGCTTCAATTTCCTTGTGATCATGTTGAGATCTTTACCCTGAAACAGTTGAAACCTGCTTCCCTAGAAATCTAAAAAGGTTGCGCAAAATCTAGTAATCGTTAGTATAACCTGTTAAGGTCTCTAGAAATGAAGAAAGACGCTTTATAAGATGAACGTCAGATTTTTCAGTAAATTATTCTTGATACCATCATTTTTCGAGTTAAGATTAATACTACCGATTTTGAGCGTGTTAAATGGTTTATTGACATTTGTCTAAAAGAGTTGGATGAATTATTCAAACGAGAGTATCTTGTGACATGATGAAAACTCTATGCACCAACCAATATAATATATGATTCTTCTGTTCTTTTGCCTCATTTCATTAACTTTTTGATGATCTCTTCATCTTCGCTTTGTTCGAAGAAGCCGAGATTGAGTCTCGTAAACTGTCAAAACTGAGATCTACTTCAGATCTTCTCATAGTATGGGTATTTTGGACAGGTGATGAGAGTAAAATGGCAGATATGTCTGAGAGAGCACTGAGAGTATCAAAACCAAATGCCTCTGCTGAAATTGTTCAACACATTGGAAACTTGATAAACTTGTCAACTAGGAAGGGAAAGCAGCAATGATATCATAACAGTGGATGAGATAATTTTATGATCCACATTCCACACCACACACTGGTTGGTTTGAAGGTCAGATTGCTTTCTTCATCACACAGAAGTCATTCATATCTTTTACACTCCCAACTTATCATGCGATGTGATCGTTCAGCTATAATGATGTATCAAAAAGCCTTGTTCGATAAGTATTTTGTCTGAACTTTGAAGGTTAAATTACGTTTGTCTAATAGGTTCCTAAGTCTTTAATAAGACGATGCCTTATATATTTGCTATTATTAAAATTAATTAATCTATTAGATATAAATTTTAATTTTTGTGTCTAATAGAACTCTAAATTTTTAATTGTGTGTCTAATGCGTTTATGAATTTTTAAAAATGTTGATTAAGTCAATAATCTATTACGTACAAATTTAAAAGTCAACAAAGTTAAATATTCAATTAGATACAAATTTAAAAGTTTTGAAATTTATTAGATCGTAATTTAATTTGTATTAATTTTCAACTTCTTAAAAAAAGAAAAGAAAGAATGAAGTTGTATACTTTCTTTCCTTTGTTTTGTTTCTCTGGGTTGTCCACTTTTGTTCCACCAGCCAACTTTTGTTTTAATCTTAACTTAAAAAAAGAAAAAAAGAAGAACCATAAATCATTTTCATATTATTCTAACTACTTGCTTCAAAGTTATTACTCAACTGTAACAAAAATAGCAATTTCATTATCAGAAATAGGAAATTAAATTTTTAAGTTTTCTTTTCTGTTTTTTGAAATTTATCCATGATTTTGAGATTGTTTTTTAATAAAATAAGAAACGACATAATAAAACGTTTCTAAATGAACTGGTCGCCCGAGAAAATAGAAATAACGGACATGGCTCTTGATTGCGTAAGTCACATGAGAGATCCAAATTTAGAAGCTTGGAATTAAAAAATTGATAAATAATATCTCCATTAACAAAACCCTTTTGTCGCTTCCTTGAATTATGAGTAAAGGATTATTTTAATGGATAATGTTAATTGGAAAATGGATATGGTCCGCACAAGTCAGCGACTGAAATGGGGTCCACTTTGGCGAGTTAAAGGTCAAAACTTGGTCAACAGTACTCACCCACCCCTCGCCGCGAATTTATGGCCTATTCCCAATGCGTGACGCAACCTCCGCCTTCACCAAGTTTTGTTTCTTTCCTCTGATTCTTCTTTTTTCCTTAAAATCTTGTACGAATCCTGGTTTCCCACATTATAATCGAGCCTACTTTTCAGTTTTCTTTCCTACCAATTACCCACAAGCAATAACCTCTCCACGCTATATAACTTCAACCCAAGATCTTCTTCCAACCCAGAGATTATGGCCACTCTTCCATTGTCTCGCTCGGATCTCTGTTCGATCAGCCGGAGCGACGGCCTCTGCTGTTACCTGAACCCAGTCCGGCAACGACGGAAACCAGATGGCTGTTGGGTCTTACGCCGACGAAATGTGATCGCGGTCAGGGCGTTTGACGGTGGGGCATTCGGTTTGTACGGCAACAAGGAGAAGAGTTCAATCTGTACTGCCGACGAGCTTCATTACGTCTCTGTTCCCAACTCCGATTGGAGGCTCGCTCTGTGGCGTTACCCCCCTTCTCCTCGGGTTCGTTCTCCTTCTGTTTTTCTTGTATAACTTGCAAGTTGTGAGTTCAAGATTCAAGTGCATTAATGGAATAGAACATGGGTTTCGAATTTAGATTCATGGGTCTGGAGATTTTTGTGGATGATGTGTGTAATAGAGTTTTCTTTTTTGCAAACAGGCGCCGTCAAGGAATCATCCGCTTTTGCTGTTATCAGGGGTTGGGAGCAATGCTCTTGGCTATGACCTTTCTCCAGGGGTGAGTCATGAGATACAGTTACATACATTTTCTTCTTTCTTTTCCCGTTTCTTGTCTTCGTATCTTTGTTTTGTTCTTTTAATCTTTTCATTTTGTGCTAGCCATGCCATGAGATGGCCATTGAAATCGAAACCACCATAGCTATTGCCTGGTAAATTTGAATGGTAACAAATGCTCAAAACTTGAGAGTTGAGAAGAGGAACCCAAACTTTTCAGATTACTAGGAGCATGAAAAGACTCACAAGGATGAACCAGAACATGGAAACTTATCAAGGACATCAGAAAGTAGAAGTTAGAGACCTACTCGAAAAAACAGAATAGAAATAGGAGTCTAACAATGCATACAAATGCCATACAAAGCTTCCAATATTCCTCCGCAGCTAAGCCATCTATTTTCTTTGTGGTTTGGTTCTGGGTCTGGGACTCTGGGCTAGTTTTAGAATTACAATTACCATTACGCAATTTTCTGTAAAATAGGTTAGAGGTTCGCCCTCTTATGCTTTCTCTGTCAATTTTGTGGACTTCAATCTGATCATCCTGGATCTCGATTCTCACATCTATTTACAATGTAATATTTTCAGTCCTCATTTGCTCGCTACATGTCCAACCAAGGATATGATACTTGGATTCTTGAAGTTCGAGGATCTGGCCTTAGTACTGACAGAGTAGAAATGAAGGAAAATGAGCAGATACGCTCTGGAACTCTGGAGAAACGTCCATCAGCCGAGACTGGCAAATATGTTAGTTCTGTGGGTTCCAGCATTTCTTCAAAAGATGGTCTGTTGAGAACTTTACTTTTCATTAATCTGATAACATTTTATGACCAAATATATAACTGCAGGTATTGAGGGACTTAAGCTTCTTTTTTAAAAAAAAAAATTGATACAGGAGAGACTTCTACAATTGCTACTCAACTTAGGCAATGGAATCAAAATCTTATGGATATAATCGAAGGAGCTCAACAACTGGGTCCATTGCGGCCTTTTAACTTACAAGGTGTTACCTCTGCATTAGAAGGCTTCCAGGAACAACTTGATATGTATGAGAAATATGATTGGGACTTCGACCACTACTTGGAAGAAGATTTGCCCGCTGCGGTGAGGTGCATTTTCTTTTTCATGGATCATTGAAGATGATACTTCTTTAAAACATTCAATAAAATGAAAATTTCCAACGATGAACCTCTATGCATGTGCTTTTACATGTTAGATGGAGTACATAAGGAACCAATCTAAACCCAACGATGGCAAGTTACTAGCAATTGGCCACTCGATGGGGGGTATCTTGCTATATGCAAAGATCTCACGATGTAGTGAGTTGACATGCGTCCCTTTTCCCTTTCATTTAATTCTTAATGTTCTGACATTTTGATAATCTTGAGACTATTCTGGACCTTTGGTTACGGTTATTTTGTGTCAGGCTTTAACAAAGTTGACCCGCAGTTGGCATCAGTTGTGACTTTGGGTTCATCACTTGACTTCAGACCTTCAAATTCATCACTCAGATTGCTATTACCTTTGGCAAGTGATTGTATGAGCTATTTTTAGATAATTTCTTTCTCACAAATACATGAATGAGAAACTAAGGTTGTATCCAACTTTAATGTACAGAGAGATCCTCTACAAGCTTTTAATGTTCCTGCGTTTCCCATTGGGCCATTGCTTGGTATTGCTCATCCCCTCGCATCGCGTCCTCCTTATATCTTGTCCTGGTTAAAGGGTCAAATTTCTGCAGGAGACATGCTACATCCTACCTTGCTTGAGAAGCTTGTTCTTGATGGCTATGGTTAAATACTTTTCCTTTTGTTTGTCAATGAAAAATAACTGGATTACTTCAGAAACTTACAAATGACGGTTTCGTTTCAGCATTGCTATTGAACTCTACACCCCTTATTGATACAATTGATAATCTGTTTTCCAGAATCTGTGCCTTCAAAGGTTCTCGTGCAGCTATCAACTGTTTTTGAAGAAGGGGGCTTGCGCGACAGGAACGGGATGTTCCAGTACAAGGACCATCTATGCCAAAGCAACATTCCAATCCTTGCACTTGCTGGAGACCAAGACATCATTTGTCCACCTGAAGCTGTTTATGGTAGGATTTCTCCAATATACTTCTTGGGTGTGCCATGCCTTCATCTCTGCTTTTATTAATCACCCTCACTGACTCTTTATATCCTCTCTGCCGCTCAAATCAGAAACTGTGAAGCAAATTCCCTGGCGGTATGTTTCCTACAAAGTTCTTGGGAAGCCTGGTGGTCCTCACTATGCTCACTATGATATCGTGGGAAGTCGTTTGGTACGGTTTCTCCTTGCAGCAAGTTTTTAAGAAACTACGATTTACAAACCTCTCTGATTCATTTGTATTCTATGTTATGCAATGCAGGCATCAAGCGAAGTATATCCATTGATAACCAATTTTCTCAACCGTCATGACTAGGGTAGATTTCACCATACCATCCAACTCTAGATATATACATTTCATCAGTCAAAAGAACAGTTGTATATCTTCCTTATTGATAGAATATCCACGAAGATCTATTTCCTAAGATCTGCTGTATACAAAATTGTAAAGCAAACACACAATCCTGTGGAGGGTATATTACTGGCTTCGAAAATTGTGGGCTGTGTAATTTTCCTCAGATAATAATAGAAATTGTCCAAGCAATAATGTTTTTATCAACTTTTCAAAATATTGCTTCAGTAAAACTGAAGTCTTATATTTCTCCATTTGTTTAATTCGTAAATACAACTTGATTCAATAAAAGGCAGGGAGGTCAGCTAAAAGACCCAAGAGATTCGATTTCAAGCCATAGGAACGATGTAATCGTAAAATGATTTTGCAAATCAGCATAAGATTTCGACTATTGACTCAATCACAAAAGGCAGAGCCACACCATAATGTAAACAGATTACATCAATTTACATCTTGAAAAGCTTGGTAAGAACCTGGTTTTTTTAGTTTTGCCCGACAAAATCTCGTCGGAAGAACATAAGAAAGGCATCGAACCTTGAGGTCTTAAAGCTATGCAATCAAGTCAACCCAAAAGCACCATTACTTAAAATCTCTGCAGAACTGAGGAATAAGAAAATGGCGCCCCATCATATCTCTGATAAGTAGAAAGGGAAGCTTCACACAAATGAATGAATGCTTTGCTCATGTAAAAAGGCAATGAAATCTATACACCACATAGGGGAGAAAACAAGCAGGCAGAGTCGAAGAGGTGCTAGACGTGGTGGGGCAAACCGTTCAGCCTCGGCCCACCACTGCTGTCTTACAGACCGGGCACATATTCTTCTGTGCAAGCCACTGTTTTATACAGTGTATGTGATAGCTGTGCCCACATTCCAGCTTACCCATTTCATCGTCTACTTCATAGTCCTCCTGCTTGTACAAAATGATTTTAGGTGTCAAGAATGAGGTCGGAAAGAACAATTACATATATGAGTTCTAATCAAAACCACTAAGCTGGACTCGAGTAACTACAACTTTACCTGGCAGATACTGCACTTCCGATCTACTTGAGATAATAAATGGGATGCTAGCTCATTTACGATAAAAGGCTTCATCTTCCTAATACATTTGCCGATCTCGTCTTCTTTCAGCCCGGTACTCACATGACCAATCCTCTCACCGAGTTCAAGCAGCTCCTGTTTCCATCTCGAGATAACAAAGATGGGTTAACATCAGATTGTTGCAGGAAAGAAGAGGTAGAAGGAATTGGTGAAAGTTATGAACCTCATATGACATGTTATCAACATCGAGCCGCAATTCCCTAAATTGATCGTGAGTATCAAACCTTCCACCCATCAGCAAACTGCTCTGGAACATCATAATCTGCTATAAATAATATATCAAGTGAGCATACCCGTATTATATGATCATTATGAAACAAGGGAGGGAGGGAGTGACAATACAGAAACATGATAAAATTTACACTATATGATTCAAAATATGGTGTATATTGCAACATTAATCTATGCTTTCTTCCATGATTCCTATCATTAACTATAAACTTGCTGTTGGAATCAATGGATGAGATCAAAGACATTCCAAATAGGAAACGTAATCTAGCAAAACAGATTAGCTTGTAAGCAAGTTCAAATTGTTTCTTTGAGCCGATGCCATCTGCCAAACCATCTCATAAAAGCAGAATATCTAATTTTTCAAATATCGGAACCTTACCAAGACATCCAAATGTGATCTGCCAAACCATTTCAAGCAAATAAAGAACAGAAAAATAAAACACTGAAGCTTATATAGTTATATTTATGGCATTGGGTACAAATATGAATGATGGCTCACCTCAGCCAGCCCGTCCGGGGATGGATGCCGAACATGGCGATAATACCGACTCCGAGACACTTCCAATGACCGTGCTGTTGGAAGATCAGAATCAGAATCCAAAAACAAGAGGGTCTCGGGGTTCACTGTTCGCCTTCCTAAGCAAGAACGCTGGCGATGGTAGAAGCAGAGGAAGTTAAAACTATAACACATTAAACAAGAACAAGAGTTTCTCATTTTTATAGCCCCAAAGGAGGACTTCATTCGCAGGACCTTCAAATTTAATACATACCCATTTGCATTAAATATTCAAATTTACAAAGAAGAATGAAAAGGGAGCAAGTTCCAAGAATGGAAGTTGAACAGGTTCAAACTGATTTAGAACCATATTGCAGGCAAGAAAACAAACCAAGCCGAGGAAGTTCAGTAAGAGCCCATATCTGAAGAACTAGTAATAAGATGACTAAAGCAGAACAAAATAAACATCTCAAGTTTCTTTACCAACGAATGCTTAACCCACAACCATAGAAGAGAGATGTTCAAGAATGTTAAGAAGAAATAGAAAAGCGAGTTACCTCCCTCTGGCTCATCTTCTCCACATCAATTTTTCCCCTCCCAGAAGCATGCCTTCTCGCGACAACGCAATCCACAGAAGCAGCAGCATCAGGAGAGAATCCAATTCCAGGGCCGCACCAAACATCTTGAGCGTCTAAACAGCTAGCAGAATTGAAATTCGAATTTGGGTGAAAATAAGTTCCATCACCAATTCCTTGCTGGGTTTTGTTCTTGGAGCTCTTCTGCTTTTTTTTCCTCGTCTTCTTCTTCTGCCAATCCGCGGAAGTTCGAATTACAGCCGGGACCGATACCTGCTGAGAAGCGGAGGCAGTGCATCCGAGTCCCCTGAAAGTTGCAGAAGAGAAGTTGCTCTTCTTCCTATTCGTGACACTTGAAGAGGGTAAAGATTCAGTGGCGCCGCTATTGGAAAAGGTCGAGAGAAGGAGAGAGGAAATGGTGGATTTGCAGCGAGTGGATTGAATTATCGAAGGGATTGATGGATTTGGATCTGATTCTGAAATGGGTTGGCTCAAATGGCCTCTGGGTCTTCTCAATTTGATGTGTTCACCCACTGTAGTAGTCTGTGTAACAACAGGCATGACTCTTAAACAAGAATTAGAATGTAACAAAGAGAAGACGAGGTGGAAAAGGGAAGTTAAGAGAAGAAATGGAAATGAATGAAAGAACAAATACAACTGCAATTTAAGCCGTTTGCAAGAGAAAGGGGAAATGGATTATGGAATGAAGTGGGACTGAATTTGAGTTGAAAGAGAGAAAAGCATAAAACTTTAATAAACTTTAATTTAATCAAAGCTTTTTGTTCCCTTCCCAGATTTGAATGCAGAGGTATGAAGAAGGGGAAAGAAAAAAAGAGTGATTATGAAGCGAATTTCACTCTCTCATTTCTTTTCCTTTTTTTTTTCTCCTCCTTTCCTGTGCTGTTTGTTAGGTGGGCTGTGTTTGTCTTCTTGTTGGAGTTTGTGGGTATGTGCCATCATAGAGAGCAGAGTCTCACAGACTCAGGAATCTGTGAACAACCTTTTTTGCCCTTTTTTTTCTTTTTTTTTTTTTTCTTTTTTGGTTCTCTCCTTTTTTGCATTCTAAGCCAGATTGATGCTTACTTATCAAATAAATAAAAGTGAATTTGAATCTCATACTGTTGTTCTTCAGGGAGAGAGGGGAGGGTATAATGGTCAGAAAACAAATTGGTAGGCTCTGCAAAAAGTCAGATCTATGGGTCACCATGGATTGCAGCTGGAATGGAAGTGTCCCACACCAGAAAATACTGAGTCAAAATTTGTAGGGATTCTAAATGCTGTTGATTCTCTCTGGGAATGGACGGTTGTGATGTCTTCTTCTTCTTCTTCTTCTTCTTCCTCCTTAATTTTCTTTACAAAATCAAGAAATTATGTTCATGTGGGGATAATTTTGAGGATTTATTCATGGGTATTTACCGATTTAAAATAAGGATGAAACAGAATGATGTTGTATAAATTAATGAAAGTGGTTGAGTTTTTTTTTTTTTTTTAAAAAAATGGGTTTGATTTTCAACACATGGTTTTGTCACATATTAAAAAAAAAAAGGATTGAGCAAAATTTAGCAAAAAGAGCTGAAATCATGTGAAGATTGTCTTGTTTTGACTCAGAAGTGTCTTTATATGTAAAGAACCAAACAATGCTACATGCTTGAATCATTGTGTTGTTCTTACACTAAAATAATAACAAATGTGCTTTTCCAATTATTTGTTTTTTCAAAGGCATAAATATGAGTTTTATTTTTAATTTTGGACAAAGAAAAAAAACGTGTATATATCAATAAATACTCAGAGTTATTCCATTTCCATCTTAGAAGAGGCCATCGACATTAATGAATTGAAGTATATAGCCTTATAAAGTAAAGAGATGAATTTGATGAGAATGTAAAAGTATGTGGATATAATTTTCCTCCCTCTTGTAAAATGGTGATATAATTATTATTGATTTGAAAAGTATATATTATAATGACAGTCCATAATTAAGAAAAAAGATCTCATTTGAAACCTAATTAAGTACCCATAATCATTCCTTAAAGAAGAAAAAAAAAACGCGATAATCATGCCTTTGAAAATCCAAATCATTCCCAGTTGAGTTTCCTTAGTAATTGTAATTACAAGGTGCCAATATGACCTTAACTCAGCGATAATTGACACATGTATTTGATCAAGAGATTACGAGTTTGAATACACTATCTCATTTGTCGAAGTACGGATACTCTGTCGATGTATCTCATGATTCACGATAATCGACGAGGTTTTGGGATATGGAACAACTAGGTTGAAGAATTGTCCCTCGAATCCCTTATAAACAGCGAAACTCACTTCTCATTTAGGTATTTAAGAATTGGTACGTAAGAATTAGACGTCACTCAACGCCTACCTATAAATATATTATTACTTTTGTGGATATTAACTTTTTATTTTTATTTCTGTGCATTCTATCAAGAAGTTTGAACGAAATTTTTTATTTGTGGCTAATTTTGAATACTTTTTTTTTATTGGGTTTGATAAGCTACTAATAATTTTGAGTATTTTATTAGATAAATTGGCGTGGTTGATTAGTTGTTGATAAATAATATTATAATTAATTTTGTAGAGGACTAACTTTGTTATTTATTTAAGATTAAAATTGAATTTAACAATCCATAAGTAAATAATAGAGTAAGTTGATGGTTAAGTATAAAAACAAACTAAAATGGCTACCCATCCTTTAGATGGTAGAATTGTTCCAATTAAAATATAATTAATATAATTTGCTAAATAAATATAGATGGATAAGACACATATCCACTATAGAAAGTCAAAAATTCGAATTTCTATATTTATTTGCAGTCGAACTCAAATAAAAAACATAAACACAGTTTAACGATTAAAACATCTGTTCAGTGATTTACATCAGTAGTCTATCCGGATGCAGTAACTTTCTTTTTTATCTTTTTATTTTTTTTATATGGTTTGATTCGAGTTTTGACGTTAGAAAGGGGGGATGGAGAGAAGAATGAAAATGACAAGTGACAATTTTATACATAGAAATCTGTGTCATTAGAACCAAAAAAGAAAGGGAAGCTGATTGGCACTTTTTCCAGCAGGAAAAGGCTGATTTAGTCATCTTTTTGACTTCTCCTCTTTTATTTATTTATTATTTTTTACTCTCTTTCTTTTCCCTTCCTTCAATGTGCGTTTAGTTTCTATAAACACTTTTTTCTCTTCATTGTAAAATGTGAAAGATCTTGGTTTAATGTATGATTTGGAATATCTTAATAATTTTAAAATAAATCCTATAAAATAATTTGAGGTAAATTAAAAAAAAAAACTTAAATAGTAAAGTCTCTCCTTACAAAATTATCAAAGGTTTTTACTTAAAAAATCTGATATATGGTATACTTTAAAATACGCTAAATGATGCACTATAGAATGTACTAAGAGATGCATTAAAAAATATACTAAAAATGTGTTAAATTCACGTATATATGTTTGCAGAACTATTTTAGGATGACATATAGTGCAAATAGGGCAGAAATAAAGCGGTTATAAGTGGGAATAGTTCCACCAATGTGTCACCATATAGCTCGACATGAGCTCGGTTATAAGTCGGCCATCACTTTAGGTTGCCCATAGGTCAGTCTTAGCTATTTTAGCCTTGCACATAGCCATGACATTGCACGGCCGCGGTCTTTGTGCACCTATAGTGCGGCCCTTGCTCGGCCAAGCACATTCATTCACCATATGTTTACACTACCACATCTCCTATAAATAGAAATGACTTATAACATTCCAAGATATGTTATTCTCTTTCATCCACTCTTTACCTCTTTTATAAGCTTATATATTGACTAAGTATCGAAGTATGGTAGATCGGCATCATGTTGGAATCCACCCACCTTCTCTTTTTGTAGGTCATTTTGGCCTCAACTTCCAAAAGTTAAAGATATCGTGAAGACTATCAACTCTCTCAATCTTCCAAAAAACAAGATCTTATCCTTTCTCTGTTCACAACCTATCGGGTCTCGACTTCTCCTAGCTAGACCCAACATCTCCTTGATCACTCGGTGGTCGATCCATTTCACCGACTCTTGGTCCGACTAGCTTCCCAAAAATTGCTTCAACAAAAATTGAATGATAAAATGATAATTTGTTGCATGGAGATGATGTGTGTATAGTGCATGTAACTATATAAGTTAAGATTAGTAAAGTATATATAGATTCTACAACTGTAAATGTAATAAGATATGTTAACTTTTTAAATTTACTTTATAAACTTTCAAAATGGTAAAAATGTTATTATCCATTTGTAACAAGTGACATGCTGTCTTTTGGTTCCTTTCTTAAAAGTATTTTCATTTTCTTTCACCCAATGGATGATTATACCTTCCTTTTTTCTTTTTTTTCGTCAAACTTTTGACATGGTTAATATATTCATGGAAGTGAAATAAAGGGCGAAAACAAGTGACACAAAAATAAAAATCAAGTGGAAAGTGAAAAATGGCTCCATTATATGCCATTTTTTTGTTGATAATATAAATCAATTAAATAATTATATAATTTTTTTCTTAATATTTTATTATACAAAATTAAGGACTAAAACTAAATATTTGAAAATAGAAAGAGTAAGGCATAATATTAAAAAATTTAAGAAATAAGTAAAATAAGAAAATAAGAAAGAAAAAAAAAGAAGCAAGAGAGTTCTTATCTCATGATTTTATGCCCCGTTCCAATGCTTCATTGAAGCTTATTTAACACCACCGTGACTATTTGTTTTGACATCATGATCATCGTACCATCGTGTCAATAGTAAGAGGAAAATTCAAATAGAGCACCATTAGGTATATGTAAAAAAAAAGTCAAACTTTAATATGGTCCATAGATTAAGTACCCACTTTCGACTAGAAGTTTCTTAATCTCCATTTCACGTGTTGCATTAAAAAAAAATGTAAAAGGAAAAAAAAACATTTTCACATGAGATTAATTATAACCATTTTATGCGTTAATGTTATATTCATGGAATAAAGTGGCATTTAATGTTATTGCAGGCATAGAAAAATATCTTATTTTATGCGTTAATTTTTTTTCTTATAAAAAATTTAATGGTGGAAATGTTAATTATAGGTTGCATTCCACCTCAAAATTGAAACCTAAAATATAATTTTACCAAAAGCAGTGTTTCAAAATAAGAACAAGAATATAAATAGGTTAACCATTGCAAAATAAAAAAATATACAAATAGGTTTGCATTGGGAAACTAAAAGCCTTCACAAATACCAAAATGAAAAGTAAAAAAAAAAAGAAAAAGCAAATTATACCGACCCCGAAAATTGGAGACACAATGAATTGTTTTATAGACTCGATGCCATTGTTTCTTCCTTATTCTTTTGTTCTTGTCGTAATGCACATCACGGAATTATCCTTTTATTTAATGTTCTCTCTTATACTTAACACACTTTTCTTATTATTAATTAATTAACTGGTTAATTATATCAAGGTGGTTATTTTTGGCCTTTGAAGATGTTATTATAAAATTATGTTATATAATTGGAGATGAGAATATTATATCGGGATGTACGAGAACTTTTGATAAAAAATATTTGTGAACTTCAATGCAATTAAAAATTATTATTTTTCTCTTTTTAAACACATTATAGCTTCCCTTGATAGCTGTTAGATATAAATTTTGAATTTTACAAAAATTTTCGAACATGCTATATACTCTTAAATATTTAAATTCAAATATTATTTGCTAAAAAATTAACAATACATATGGGAGTATTTTAAATTAGTATTAGGACCATGTTTAACATGCATATCTTGATTAATCAAAATATTAGATAGATTTCTGATCATTAAGACCATGCATTTACATAAAATAACAAATTTATCAACTAAAAGTTGAATTTAAACCAGAAAAGTTTAAATTTTAAAATAATTATATAACTATTGAGGATTTTATTATTCTACGTTTTTATCTTAAAAAAAAAATTACTTTTTCCTTTTGTCTTTGAAAAATAAAACTATAATTGGATTTATTGTAATGGTAAAAATTGAAAAGAACACGTCCTTAATCAGAAGTTCGCGTTTTAGAAAATATTAAACAAAATGAAGAAAATTACAAAATTAGTTATTGAGGAGCACTTAGTGGGCCACAGAAGGCCGGCCCAATTTCATTCTAATGGGCCTCAGCCCACATAGACAGCAGCTAACTTGACTGGACGATCACTCTCCTTCGTCTTTGTATATTGCCTTTCCGGGCATAAATCTCGAGAAAATGGGGCTAAACCCTAGAACTCTTAAGGAACGCCATGAATCGAGCTCTATGGAGAGCTGTCTTCAATGTCTATGCTCGGAGCGTTTCCATCTCTCCTCCCCTTCAAACCCCGTGCTCCGGTCACTTTCCGGCTCGATTTGCCGTTTTGGCTTCCCTCCAACCGCGATGTTACTCATCCAAGAATGACAAGTACAATGGATTGAACTCAACCACGAATCAGAACGATCATTCTGTCGTCGACGATGATGTCAGTACCGAAGGTAAACAAATATGAAAGTTGTTTGTCAATTTTGTTTGTTTTGTTTAGCAATTCTGAGAAGAAGAAAATTTTCAAAATCTTAAGTGGAATTTTGGGATTTATTTTTATTTATTTGTTTATTTTTATTATTTACGGATAATCGAGATTGTTGATGGTAATATTTTGTATGAGTTTCTACTCCAACGTTTGGTTATGAATATGATTTTTTATAACTTTTGCCTAAACTTGCAAAGAAATTTTGGGTGCTGAGTTCTACTCTTGTATTTCAAATCACGAGTCATTTAAAGTCTTATATTCATGTTGGAGATAATTGGGAAGTTCAAGTCGAAAGATTTTTTGCACTTTTCGTTTTCATTTCGTGAAATGATGGTTTTTATCTACTTGACATGATAATTGCCAATCTTAAGATTCGTGTACAGTTTTTGTCATTTTGTTAAAATATGGAGTTAATGAGTTGGTATTAGTTTAGCATAATATTTGACTTGAAGTTGAAGATTTTGAGTAATCTCTGGCTTATGTCCGGTGTAATTTAAACGATTCAATTCAGTGACATTAGCAGCTTAACATTAGATACGTTTGGAACTGTTGTTAAAGAAATGCTTTTATCAAAATTCTTTTATGATAAGGACTTTAACATAAAGTGTAATAAAAAATCATTCTGTTTGTTGGTTCTAATATATTAAAAGTGCTTTTAAGCGAAGTAAAGATCTTTTTTGAATTGAGCATTATTTTAGGGAATCATGTGAAAATAATAAAAATTGCAAGAGTATGTTTAGATAGAAATTAGTGAGAGAGAAGAAGTATGTAGGTAAAGAGGAATTGTAGCGAATGCCAAACACAAACAATTTAGGTTGAAAATGTTAACCTATAAATAGCACAATTGGTTAAAGCATAGATTCAGATTTGAATCTTCACTCTCACGTATTGTTGAACACAAACAAAAAACACTTTTGTACATGCCTAAAGATGTTTCAAATCTGTTCACTGCCATGAAGCTAGTTGTTAATTCAGATTAATTTTCATTAAAAGGAAAAAAATCAACAGACATTGTCATCTTATTCACCAGTGGTTCTGAGTTTCTAGTTTCGTAGCCCATGTGTGATTTAGGAGTTAATACTGCAAGTTTCTGTGATTGCAGAGCTGAAGAGGAAGATAGATAAATTTTACGAGGGTGATGTCGAGTCATTACCATCGATATTTGAAGCAATTTTGAAGAGGAAGCTGTCAGGAAAACACGAAGGTGCTGATGATGAGCTTATGAAAGAAATTCGGCAGCGAATGCCTGGACAAATGGAAGATTTTAAAGATGATGAATGTGCATCTGATTTAAACGGGTTTGAGGAAACTGATGAAGAAATAGATGATTTCAGTCATGCCAGAGATTCGAGTGATTCTGAGGAAGAAGATAGAGATTAGAGAAGTATAAGTTATGTTGATAACTTGAGTTCTATATCCATGTTCGGTCAATATTTGATTTGACATTCTTAGGGAAAAACTTTCAAAATTTTTAATCTCTTAGTCTTAGGGTTCTAGTTAATTTAATTTGATTCAGGCGAACGTATCAGGGTATCAGGTGATATGTTAGGTCTATGCGAACTTAGATCCAAACAAGTGGAAATAGATTAATGGAAAATTGTACAGAAAGATGCACTACATATTTTTTAAATGCCAATATTTGCATCGATAACAGTTATTTATTGAATTAAAGCTGAGTGAAAGCCTATGAATTTCCATCCATTCAAAACCTAAAAGCAACATGTGAAGGTTATTTAATTACATATTTACTGGACAAAAAATTTCAAGGTAGAAGAATGTAATGCTTAATTATTTTTATTACACTAAAAATTTAAGGATTTATGGTGTCCTTACCATTATGAAATTTCTGTATCGATGGAGGTCTAAATATTTTTTAAGATTTAATATATTTCGACTTTTGAAAAATGTATTTTAAAAAGCTTCGCAATTTGGCCTCCCAGCATTTGTTTTGCGCCCACCGGCGTTCCCAGTTGCCACTGGAAGATCCGCAGTACATAAAAAGAAGACCGCAAGTTTTTTGGGGGAAAGGAAACGAATAAAGAACATAAAGAATCTACACAGTCGCAGCGCTGCTACTCGACGGTGTTGCCAATTCAAACATTTCTGCTCAAACCTTTGACAAGGAATCTGACTTAATTACGCAGAAGACTTCTGTTCAAGCTCAGCAAAATGGAGAGGAAAATCTCGTCGTCGGCGCCGGTGTCCGCAACTTGGGGGAGACCGACGGCGGCCCAATACTCCATTCCGGCGTCTGGGGCGCCTGCGAGAAACCCCAACTTCAAGTGCTGCGATGGGGCGCCTGAGGGGCTTTGCAGCGCATGCGTGTGCTGCGTCTGCTGCCCACTGGCTCTGGTGTGGGGATGCCTCAGGCTGCCATGGAGGGCCGCGAAGCAAGCCAAGAAATGGGTCGGCGGCGGATCTGAAGAGAAGCCGTTGGCGTATTCTTCCTTTTCTGACATTGATTCCAGCGGTGAAGTTTAGTTTCCAATCATTTGCAAAAGAAAAAGAAGTTTAGTTTCGAATTAGGGGTAGATTGTTGTATGATCTGGGGCTTCTTTATTTTTTGTGTCGTGTTGATTAATTCTGAAACGTTGTACATGATACCCAGAAATTGAACGATCTTGGATTTTGTTCTCTTGATTGATTGTTAATGGATCTTGTGAATCTCTGTTCTGTATCATAATTTCGATTCAGCAGATAAGACTGGTAGGTAGTTGAGAAAATAGAAAACAAAATCGGTTTGTCAAGAATGGGATTCGAACCCATGCCCTTTCGGACCAGTACCTGAAACTGGCGCCTTAGACCAACTCGGCCATCTTGACATTTGATGTTCCATACAAACAAATCTTATTAATTCTATTTTTTATTTTCCACAGTGAAGCTCCGAATTAGGGTAGATTATTAGATGACCCGCAAGACTCAGAAACAGAAACTACTGGGCTTTCGGATTTCAAAGAATGTTGTATAATTTTTTTTTTTAATCTAAAAGGAATCATTTTATCATTTCTTCTTCTTCTTCTGGTTGTTTTATTTAATTCTGAATGCGTATATTATAAAATAAAATTCAGACAATAATTTAGGATTTCATTCAATTGATTGTTAATGGATCTGAGTTCATAATTTTAATTTAGAAGCATTTTCAGGCTAGCACAATTGAAATTAAACCAAACAAAAAATAAGGAAAAGAAAAGTTTTATCCCAAAGAAATGTCAAGAATGGGATTCGAACCCATGCCCTTTCGGACCAGTACTTGAAACTGGCGCCTTAGACCAACTCGGCCATCTTGACTCATTTGTTGGTTAAACTAAATTAACAATAATATTAGTTATGTGTTAGTTGATCATTTTATCAGTAATTAATTAGTAAACCACTTGTTGACTTCAAATGAATTTTATAAATAAACTACGCTAAACATTCCTCCACTCTCTAATACATTGTTTATGAGAATGATTCTCTTTAACAAATGGCACACGCAAGCCAAGAGTCCAATTATACCTCCAAAATCAGTAATCTGAAATTAATTCAGTTATATTAGTTTTCATTTTTTTTAATTTACATAGGAATATTCTGCTAAATTTCTGACAAATTAAAACAAACAAATATAACTTAAGAATGTCTTAAAATCTTCAAATATTTAGATATATACCCAACGACTAAAGATATAAGATATGATTAAAGAAGGCAAAGATTGTGTTATGTTAAGTAGATACTAAGATAAACTATATTGATATATAATTATTTTTGTCACATAAAATTAGAAACAAAATGAAGCACTAAACTAAACTCAGCCTGCTAAATCACAATTAATGTTCCAAAAATGATGTCAGTAATTAGCAGGCGTCTCTAATTAGACATAATAATTTGTTGTTGTTGCCTGTGAAATTCATCTATAGATCAGAAAAGATCAGAAAAAGGGGCCGGCCGGGGTTTCTCAAAATTTTCATGCACCACATCCAGCGCCACACCCGGCGGCGCAGCCGTAAAGCTCGACGTCCGCCGTGGAATTAGTCCTCTCCTTGGACATGCCGTCGGAGCAAGAGAAAATTATGGTGGAGATTATGCAGAGTGTAAACAGAGCCGCCCAAAACAGCAAATAAATGTCACCGGCGACACCAAAACTTCCATTACCACCGCCCATCTCTCTCATCAATCTCGCCATTTTTGCAATCTCTCTTCTATTTCTGAGATGGGTTTTGAGAGAGAGAGAAGACCCAGTTGAGTTTTTTGCTGTTGTGGGGAAGTTTTCATTCTCAATTGAGCTTCTTTTATAGTGCTCGAAAGTCAAAATGTTGCACTTCACTGGAGTATAACTTTTTCCTCCTTTTTCTTGGCGCAATTGGTCCATCCGTTTTAGAATAATATTTAAATGTTGATCAGTGAGAACATCTATCATCATGCTAGTTGTTAAGAATTCATGAACTACTCGTTGTCAATTAATTTTGAGATGAAACTACGTCAATATTAATATGGTGCTAGAATCCAAAACGTTCAAACCAGCCTCCGAACAAAATATATGCAATGGTGGTAAATGAGAAATAAATACTCTCATAGGTATTGTTGTTAATTTTGTAGGTAAAAGATATTGGATTTGCACCAGTACTTTTGGGAGGCAAAACTGTCAGTATTTTGAGAGGGAAATTTAAAGCAGATAGTGGATGCTTGATGGTTGGGTTGGATTGGGTGTTTGTTTGCATTATTATCCCACTCTTTATTGTCAAAGCAATATCATGTATACAAATAAAGCGACCCCACGATTATATTCCAACAATAATTAAACATACTTTTTACACTTTTGGAAATATCAAATTTAATTTGTCTTAGTATAACTTAGACTTCAAATTCAATGTTCTGAGAGATTTTTTCAATTTTGTTCCTAATCTTTTTGATGTGACAAATATACGTCTTTAATGTAACCGAACATATTTTTTAATCAAGTCTATACAGAATATAGTCAAGTTATTTTTATTAATTGGGTTGAAAATATCATACATTGTTTTAAATTGATGAAATAAATTTATCCCCATAAAGTCAAAAACCTAATAACATGATTCATAATACTTATCTAACTTGAAGTCAATAGTTGTTATAGAAGATGAATCAATTAAATATTATATTTGCACTTATATGAATCCTATTTTTAAGTTCATTATACAATTTTTAATATTTAGTGATAATACAATGGAAGAATGAAATTAAACATAAAATATGAATTTGAAACTTTTCTTTAAGAATAAAGTAGTATTTACAGAAAGTAACAAGTGATTGAGGAAACAATATATATTGGTCCTATGTTTTGAATCAAAGAAGCAAAGCATATGGCAATAATCAATTGGGGGATCATAATGTTTCAATAATTGCACTAAAAAATTGGTATATGAATTAATAATATTTAAGCCTTTCTTTATGGACTTGACTTTCAATCCATAATGGGACTTCAAATAATGATTTAAAATTCAATAATTTGGGTTAGTGGGGGGTTTTCTGATGGGCAGCTCAAATTAATTTTAAAGAAATGGGAGGGAATCACATCTACCCACACAACATACATAAAAGATTTTTTCATGGCATTAATTGGAGGCCAACTAGGTTTACAAATATTATTACTCAATTCTAACTTAACTAATGTCTTGTCTATTTTAAATGAGGTTATTTCAGCTTTGAGAGTAAAGTGTAATGTGTCTTTTACTGTTAGATTAAATGATGTATATCATTTGAAATTGGAATTTAAAATTTTTTAATAGTGATAAGATAGAAGTTCATTGGTTAATTGTTTTTTTAGTATGAATACAATATGTGAAGGTAAAGATTCGAACTCACAACTTCTCGATCGAAAAATATGGCGTCTTAACTCGTTAAGCTATGCCGATTGACAAAATTCATTGGTTGTTTTTATGACATTTATAATATATGGAGTTAAATATAAATCCATTTTAATTCATTGATATATAAAATGTCTTCTATATATGGTCAAGTTACGAGAAAAAATCAACCATATAGCTAATAATTCTATCCAATTGAATCGTAAATTTGAGTAACTATTTATTTATTTTTTGAGTCTAACAATGTGTAGAGGGAATTTGAACCTGAACCTCCAATCTTTTGATCGAAGACTAATCAATTAAATTAAGTTACGAAAATTAATACCTTATTAGAAGTGAAATTAGAACACAAACTATTCCCCAATCTAAATATAAGGTTGAATGGGACTAAGTATTTATATTTACAAAATTTACCATTAGTTCAACTAAATTATATTCAAAATATCCCTTACTTTGTCAATTTGAATATGGCTAGATAAAATATCTCTATCCCCTTGAATGGTTCAATAAAGATAGTTTGAGACTTCAAGAAATATCTTTGACGTTTTGGATTCAAGCCACAACGAACGCAACTCCACCAAACAATGATCCCTATACGGATAAATATAATCTACATCCCACCCCTTATCCAATTTAACCCACAAACACCCACTACTATATAAAATTAAGTATCCCAAGCTTCACTAATTTTTTAATCAATTAAATATTTTTATGTACCATTAATTGATTCTCCACGAACTAATTCAATTCACACAATACTAATCATCCAAGAACTTCACATATAATGGAGGAGTATAAACAAACAATAATATAAGTGATGATATAATTGCCTTTTTTTTTTATATACAAATTTGCCTTTCTTCTTCGATTATTTAGAGAGAATTTATTACATTAAAACGCATTATTTATAATAACACTGCATTTATTTATCTCACTTTCTTATCTTTGACGGGTCCTCTTGGAATCTTGTTGAGGAACTTGGAATCAAAATTTCTGTAGGATTTCTTGGTCTGATAAATGGCCTTCCCAGCAAAATGATCAACCTCTTCTTCATACTTCTCGTACAGAAATGGCAGAGTTTCCATGGCCACAAACCCTAATTATATTCATCATTTTCAGGCCAAATTAAATTACAAATAATTCAATTTAAAATCTCCTAATAATAATAATGTTAATGATTCTTTGAGTGACATATTTTCTTACCGAAATAAAGGAGATTGAGAAAGCTAATGTAAGATCCAATCACTGACAAAAGATATAGACAAACAATTGCCTGAAAGTGAAAGCACAACCAAAGAAAAAGGTCGGATAATTAATGATTTTTTAGTCCAGAGAAAAAAAGAAAGAAAAATTGGAAAGCCCGTGAAATTTATAATATATTACCAGAAAGAAGAGCGGGAGATCTCTTCCATAAGCGATATCGAAAAGCTTGGCTAAGAACTGGTTGATTCTTGTGTGGAAAGTGGAGGCAACTTCTTTGAATGCTGATTCTTTTAATATTACTTCAGGCAACCGTGGAGGATCCCTGATGATGAATCATGAATCATGAATCATGATCAACTAATTATTAATTAATGTAATTATTAACCTCAACTTGCAGCAGTAAAGTTTAATTTGTTGTAGTTATTGAGATCTGATGATCTTATGATCCCTTCCAATCTATGGCCAGCAGCACAACTCTTGTCCACTTTAAATGATCTTCAGTGATATCTATTCTACTACTGCTTACTTTTAAATTCGTATATAGTAATGGACTTCAAAGTAATGTGACATCTTCACATGATGATAATTAAAATTCTTCTGGATCTCAAAAATGGTATTATTATGACGCTGTTGTTGAGTAACATTTTCGTTTTAGTTTTCACTCTTTTAATAGTTAGACTTGCTTGTGCAATTTTCGTTACGAAATTTTTCACCACTCTTGAAAATATCTTTGAATTTTTAGCCAAATTTTAAAAACAAAAAAGTTTTTGTTTAAAAAAATAATCGATAGCTCTTTAACTTTTAACTCTATAATTGGGAGGCAATTGTCTGCCCCAAAAAGTTGGAGCCAGAGACCTAACGAAATTTTCATATTAAGCTCACCAAAAAGTTTAACATAAAACCTAAAGGTGGGTGATATCACAACACTCATCTTACCCTCCCCAAATTTGAAAATAAAAAACAAGTTAATTTTTTTTATTGCTTTTAAAATCTGGCCTAAATTTTAAGAATGTTGATTTAAAAAGACTATATATAACAAAACAAAAGAGCACCGAGATGGATATAGTGTTTCTAAGCTCAGTTTTTAATAGTAGAACAAAAAAGAAAGTTATCAAACAGTCTTATATTTTTCAATATGAATCCTTAAACTCTAGCGACGGAGTTTCGGTTGCATGATGATGTATATAGGGGCAACTGTTAGCGGGGTAATGGTGGGCGAAGACATACCATTTGAAAATTTCAGCTCCAGTGCACCAAATGAAGAAGACGAGCATTGAGGTGATGGAGAGGTGGCAAATGAGGGTGACAAAGTTGTATTCAACAACCTCAAACAAAAACCATACCACTGTCATTCCCAGCAAAAGTGCAGCCGACAACTTGGTGTTCTTCCACAACAACATGTCCGCAACTGTTCATTCATCAAACACATACAAAATTGAAACAAGAAACTCATTATAATAAAAATCTGCCTCCATCAGGAATGTATTTTTAATATTCATCCATTCATCTCAAAATTAAAACTAATTGACGAGGAGGAGAAGAGTAGCTCAAACTCAAACTAAAAGGGAGTGAAACTAACTCGTGGTAGCTTTTAATTATTACCTCTCCCTCCTCCGAGAATTTCACGTATGGGACGGCGTCGGCCGAAGAGCTTTGATGGAGGAGGTGCCGAATCATCGTCGGAGTCGGAGTAGATCGGCATGGTATGGGTCGGAGGTCGGAGCACGGGTCAAGTACGAGGTAATATAAATTAGTTTTGTATTTTGAGGTTGTAGAGAAGGGGGGTGGGAAGTAGTTAAAATTAGGTGTATATGAAAGGGGAAGGGGTTCTAAGCTTGGTAGTAAAGAAAGCTAAGTTAAAGGAAGGAATGGCTTGTGGGGGATATGGCTGTGGCTTTTCCTTTGCATATTCGCCCCTACAAGAAAGGCAGTTGCTCATCTTTTCATGTGTTCTTCTTCCATTCAGCTTTTCAAACAAAAACACCATTTTTTTCTTCCCCATTTTTCGAGTTAAAAAAACTTGTCAATCAGTCTTGTTTGTTAGGTTTTTCTTCTCTGTATTATTTGTTTTAAATTATAGTTCGGGTTCATCTTCTTTTTTAAGTACAAATTGAACAAAGTGCTCATCACCCCCTTAGTAAAAACAAGTGTCTGTTTAACTATGCGATTTTAAAGTTGTAAAATAAAATGGAACCAAATGGGGTTGCAGCCCTATGTCACTGGTGTGATTTTTTTCTTCTTAAAATACTAGTAAAGAAATTGAAAATAGAATGAATTTTGTGGTTTATAAAGAATTTTATCGACTAGAATAGTTGTTATTACGTTATGAAATTGATTCTTTAATTTATATGTGGATTCTATTAGAATCAATTGGACAAGTCGTAAGTGTCAATTTGAACCTAATGAATAAAAGACATCTATTATGGTTACTAAAGTTATTGGTTGGATTTCAAAAAAACAAGTAAGTATACGATACTATGTTTTTCCTTAAGTTTATGTTGCTTTATATATTTTTTTTTTTGAACAGTTTACTTCATTTATGTTTTAATACATGCTAATTACTACTGACGCTTTGTCACAGTTAAATCAAAATTTTTGCGAGATATATAAAGTTATCCAAAGGTAAATCAAAATTCTTGCTAGATATATAAAGTTATCAAGACGTTATAAGAAAATCAATAATATAATTCTATTGGTATTGCTCAATTTTTGGATTCAATTTACTAAATGAGCAGTCAGCAAATCTCAACTCCATTGTTAACGTCACCCAGCAAAAATCGGAGTCCTATATGAGCCCAAAAGTGTAAATACGTGGGCTATACAGAGAAATGGGCTTAGGAGTGGGCCGACATATGAGCCCAAAAGTTTAAAGTTTCCGGCCCGAAGTCAGCGTGGTATTTGGAACATCTGTTGAGGGAATTTATACATATTTGGTTACTTTTTTTTTTCTTTTCTTTTTCTGAGACACACATATTTGGTTACTAAACTAAATTTATTTGTTTGTTTTTTTTATAATCTCTGATGATATTTTCAATTTCTGAATTGTCCTCAATCTTTTTCGTCGAAAAGAGATAAAATCTTTCCGAGATAGAATACGTGTGCTAAGCTATGCTCGTGTTAGCCTTATTTTAAAATTTCGCTTATTATTTGATTATAATATGTTATATAGCAACCAATTGTTAGTAGTAATTAATTTAGCTTGTTATTTGATTAGAATAGGTTATATAGCAACTAACTGTCAGTAGTAATTGAAATTCAACCTTACATGTTACCTTTTATTTTATTTTGGCAATTTTTTAATTGAGACGGGTACTTAATGTCATAAGATTCATATTTATTTTACCATTCTATTCATTTAAAATATTGTCTAATGTAATATAACAATTTAATGATGAGATCCAAAACAATGTAATTTTTACAACAATTTAATGATGAAATACTATCGTTTTTTTAGTTCAACAATTACATTGATGAAATCAAACTATAAAAAAAAATTTAATGGTAATAGATGTTCAAATTTACATAAAAAAAACATACTTTTACACAAATTTAGGATGATTAGAACATATACAAATATAGGATTTAAATGTATTAAAATTAAAATTAATATTTTTATAATTATAATTGGAAAAATGAAAAAGATATATGGTGGAGAATTGGGAGCATGCTCGGTGATAGTGAGCTAATGATTATGAGCCGTATGATCATCATTAATCAAAGTGAGCATGCACATAAAAAGTTGGCAACCTATCATAACTTTTAAGGCCCCATTTAATCATCATTCTAAGCACCCGTCTCCTGCTGCACTCACACTATGCAAATCAATAATAACGATTGCGTGGCTATTTACATTTTTTCGTCATTCTCTTTCTATCCTTGTATATCATTCATTTACGTCTATTAATCTAGTATCTATAAATTTCTATTAGTAATAGACTATTGCTCATTTACGTCTATCATAGAGAAAACTGACTCACTCTCACACTTCTGAATTCAAGCTAAAAAGAAAAACTTCAAAGAAGGAAGACATAATCACAACATAGATATACGTGATTTGTCTGATAAGAAAAATAAAATAACCTTCCAGGCCAATCCAAAGAGATCAATAAGTCAAAAGACCGACTGACATGGATCAACAAATTACAAGACTGATTAAAAGAGAGCAACAAATTAAGAAACCGATTAAAAAAAATCAACCTATCGAGATGGTGATCCAAAGAAATCAATAGAGCTAGAAACCAAACAAACACTCAATCAAGCTTTTAAGTTCTTAAAAAAAAAAGTTCAAAAGAGTAAACATTACAATTTATTCCTGCTACAAAAAAAATATACAGTATCAAATTTAGTTCTTGGCATTAAAATTTTTCAAACATTTCGTGTGAAATTTTCTCATGCTCATTTATCATTAAAAATAATTTTTAAAATTCTAAATACATTTCGTTTAAAAATATTAGTAGAATCTTGAGTTAAAACATTTCTGACGCTGTAATTTTATTTCTTTTCCTAATTTATTTTATTTTAGACAGTTACAAATATGATAAAAATATTTAGTAAAATTAGCAAAAGGACAATTGCATTTAATTTTTTCAAATATAACACTCTAAAAAAGTGGAGGTCGAATTTTAAAATAACAACTTTACCCAAATAATATATATCTATAACATATCAATACTATATATGACTATTGATATATGTATGCGATATACATATGATATAATATTGATACGAGTGTCTGAATAAAATGTATGTGATATACATCTACTATATTACTTATATAAATATGTGATATTTGTTGATATAAGTGGAGATTTTGTTATATTTAAAAATTTTAAAAACAAGTCACATATTTTGAAATATATAAAAACATTTTTTTACCCACTACAATTTTCCTAATTTTTTTCTCTAACGTTCTCAGTCTAAGTATTTTTCCTTTAAATTTTCTCTCATTGACATTTTTCTCTAACATGTTTTCTTTTCCTCAACTTTACTCTTTCCTCTATCTAAAATTTCTTCTTATGTAATTAACTTTTTGTCTCAAATATTTCTGTCCCTTTGTCTAACTAATATTCTCTCAAATATATATCTCACTCTCTATTTTTTTTTCTCTGTAAAGCTTTTTTTTTATCTCTCTAAATTAGTTCTATCAATTTTTTTTTTCTAAAAAGTCCATCTCTAATTCTTTAAACTTTATTTTCATGGCTCCATGTATCTATATCCTTCTCTGATTTTTGTCCCTCTCTAAAGCTTTTTTTTTTCTCTCTCTAAATTAGCTCATATATATATAACATATATGTTCCTCTCTAACATATCTCTCAAACTCTAACTTTTTAAAAAACAGAAAACCTACATATTTAAATAAAAAACAGTTATCAAATAGGTATGATTTTTTGTTTTCTTAAAACTACAAAACCAAAAAATCAAAAACAGAAAATCCAAAAATCAAAAACAGAAATAATCATCAAACCGCCTACGATTCTGTGTAATTTCAAAGTTTGATGCTCAACAGGATTTCTTTGACAAAGTTCGTAGTGAAACTGGTGACTAATAGTTATTAACGTGAATTTCCATAAAGGAGGTGAATTCAATGATGATATCCCATGTGGCTGCTCAATGGAGAAGAACTATTCCTATGGATGGAGATGTAACAATTATTTCCATCAACCTCACCGAAAGAAACCAGAGTCCCATTAGAAGAAGTGGGCTCCATAATTTCATGATAGCAATGATTTAAAAGGAAAAAGCAGAAGGCAAAAGAAAAAAACCAAAACAGAAACAGAGATAAAAAGAATTGTTTGATAATGATAAGGAAATGCCCATTCATACTTCTTCCTCTGTACTTGAGGTAGAAATGCTGGAATAGATCCTATATTCATGCCTAATCATTACTATTATCTTTGCTTCCAAACTACTTACTCAATAACATTTCTAGAGGCTCATCTTTTTTTAATAAGATAGGCACTGAGTTAAGTTATGCACATTTATGTAGTTACCTTCCAACATAAATCAATGTGTATGAAAGATATGACTTAAGCTTCTATATTATTCAGTAACTAGTATAGAAGATTACCTTACAATATGAAGGAGAAATGTCAGAGGGAGCTGCTGCCCCTTTGAAATTTGCTGCAATGATTGAGAAGCCCAGTTGGTAGCACAAGAGATCTTTGACTCTGGTATTTGTCCTTTTGTACTGCGTTTTCCAAAGTAGCCAAAATTTCAGGAAATTTTCTCTTCCTAGTGCCTTCTACTGTTGTTAACTTTGATAACCTACAAAACAGAAATGTGAACATGAATCCATGATGATGATCTCCTGCTCTCTGTATAATTTTCTTTAAATCTTTTTTCAGACCATATTCTCCAGGCTATAAATTGAGAAGCAACTTAAGACATTTTCACACAACATCCCACATCTCTCACACTTCCTCTCTTTTAAATCTCTCTCTTATACACACCTGAAGGGAAGTTCAGGTATCCTCAGAGGGAAAAAATGAAGGCACCACAGATTGCACTGAGCATCTTGGTGATGTTTATCATGGTGGAGGTCTCAGTGGCAGTGACTTGCAGTCCAGTGCAACTGAGCTCCTGTGTGAGTGCAATTACATCTGCAGTTCCACCTTCTAAGCTCTGCTGCTCTAAGATTAAGGAACAGAAACCCTGCCTCTGCAAGTACATGCAGAACCCCACCCTCAAGAAGTTTGTGGACTCTCCCAATGCCAGGAAAGTTGCTAACACCTGTGGAACTCCATTTCCCAAGTGCTAAGATTTGGCCCCCCCACCCAAAGGCCTTCCTCCATCAAGGGGACAAAGAGACCTGTCATTTCTACTGGCCTGCATCCAATATTATGTGTTTGATATTAGTTAAAAGATAATCTATATGTGTGTGTTTGACTTCAGTGAGTGTATGTTATTGAGATGGGAGTAATATCGTGTTGGATCCTGCTCTTATGACATCCCCTTTTTCTTGTCTTAGATCTTGTTCTGTTATGTTGTTTGTAATAGTAATCAGATTTGGACCAAATCTTCTTACCCTTCCACCTCCCCAATCCTCAAAACTTTCTGGTATCGTACCTGCCTCAAAAATTATATTTGAAAAGATCAGCTAAATATTTGGTATTGGTAGGCATCCACCCAGTGCAGACCAGCCAACAACTATAATCAGGAAAGTCAATGGCTGGCCTCCAAAACTCATATTTCATAAGAGCAGCTAAGTATTTGGCATTGTCAGGCATCATCCAGTGCAGACCAGCCAACAACTATAATCAGCAAAGTCAAATATAAATGGGCGGCCTCCAGAAACTCATATTTCAAAAGAATCACACTGCCAGAAGTTTGGTGCAGACGAGCTAACAGAATTAAATTCTTTTATTTAGAGCGGAATTAATGATTCGAAAAGATCAATCTTGTTGTGTCCAAGCTGACACAATAATATAAATTCTGGAGGGAAACTCCAAAATCAATTAAGATGTACAAAAGGTTGATATCAGAAGGTACTTACAAAAAAAATGTATTTTCACAAATTGAGAAGGTTTGAAATTGGGTTCCATCCCATAATCCATGGTCTTTTGTCGGAAGGAACAACAAAATTGAGTTCAAACATCTCCCTGGACACGTTTCCTCCTTCACAGAACCCTACAAGCTTTGCCACTATCTCTGCGCTCTCCTGAATGTGCTTGGGGTCGTGAGGATTTGTCCAGAGCTTGTTTACAAATTGGATTTTCCTCTGTTTCCCTTCAAGTGGTACTTCCCATTTAATGTACAACGCATCTCTTTCTTCTGCTGTCAAACGTGAAGTTAGTCTCTTTGCAAGAAACTCTCTTTCACGTCTCAATGCCCTCATGCTACAGAGAAGAACAAGATAGAGGGAGAAAAATTAGGGTAATCATTCCAATGGATTGAGATCGAACCAATAAGATACAGAAAAGACAGAAGAGAAACCTTGACGAGCGAGAGATTGTTGGTTCATCTCCAACGTGAGCTGGGCTAGCATTGCCAAATTCCGCTAGGTGCTGCTGCAGCCATGTTAAGCGCCGCATCTCTACTTCCAGGTAAATCTGATCAGCTTGGTCGCCCTTAAATAACAAGTAGAATTGAGATCTGTGAATAATGGAGACGTAGCAAGCATCCCATAACTCAATAATCTGCTGTCTTTGCTCCCTGAAAGTCACATGCCACGGAACTTGGTCGTCATCCGGCTCAAATGTGTTTTCATCACTCTCTAATTTGTTCCCAGCTGCTTCGTTTGCTTCAAGCTCAAGGACCTGCATACAACATTATATATGTACAAAAATTAGTTATGATATTAACAAAAATTATATGGATGTATGAAAATCAAACAAAAATTATAGCACACCTGACAAACAAGTAGCTGTTTTTGGTACTGCAGTTTAGCCACACGTTCTTTCAATTCCGTCACATATGCTCTAATGCTTCTTACGTTTTCTTCTGCTGCATTTTGGAACATTTTTTGCATCTTCTTCATGTTCACAGAACTTGATCTTCGATAACAAGGAGTGCTCTCCTTTGACGAGACATCTCCACATTCTTCACTCTTTGTTGGAGTCTCTTTCTCAGACTCGAGCAGAGTCTCAGATGAGACGACATCATCATTCTCAGGAGCTCTATTTTCAATTTCGGACTCCAATACTTGCTGAGAAGTTGTTGAAGGTGAGCATGGCGATCTTAAGAAGTTTGGGCGGTTGGCAACATTACTTGAGGCCAAAGGAAGCAATTTCTTCTTTTTGTTATAACTTTTCTGTTTGGGGGTTGATTCACTGCTCATTAACTGCTGATAATTGCTTGGAAGAGACATTACCAACTTGTCAATAGACTTCTGAACATTTTCAAGTTGCTCCTCTAGATTTGCAATGGTGCTACCTTGAGAATGAAGTCGTGTTATCTCTTCCTTAAGATTAGCACCTACACTTTGGTTAGTAGCAATAACACTCCCAACCTCAACTTCTTTTGGTGCTGAACGGACTGATCTCATTTCTTTAATTTCAACTTGCAGCTTTGCAATTGTTTCTGCTGCATCTTGGTTCCCCAGTCTGTGACAAGCCACCTCCTTTTGCAGTACTTCGAGGGCTCTATTAGCTTCCTCCCCGAGCTGCTCCTGGAGATGTTCCAGCTTGCGAATTTCATGCATAAGTGTGAAAGGAGCAGTGGACGATTGCCTCATCATAGACTGCCTTAATATCATACCACGACCGAGGTCCTTGCCATCGAATTTCTGAGACAGTGTACCAGTAAAGGACAAGCACTTCTTCACTGGAGGACGGGCAGATTCAATTGGTTTAGAACCCTGAAAATAAAAATGGATGTTGTTATTCTGTCCTCGAGGAACATGTATTACTAGGGAGAACGGATTTGTCAGTGAGTGCACTCAGATAGGAGAGAGGGAGACAGACCTGCTGGTCTTCCTCAAGTTTTCGGCGGAGCTCATCGACCTGGGATTGAGCAAGGTCTCTTTGTCGTTTTAATTCTTCAATCTCCATTTCCATCTGGATTTAATCAAATACTAAGTTCTGGTTGATTCCCTCAATTTCATGTTGAGAAATGTCAAATTGAAATGTAAATAAATTACCTGCTGGATTTTAAAATCTTTCTCCTTTTTCGGGTCAGGAGTGCGTAGTTCAGCTTCTAGCCTGGCAACTTCCTTCTGTAAATGTTTGACCAATTGCTTGTCTGACACAACCTATTCAAAATTTTTCCAATGAGAAGTTATGAGTTACAGATTTACTTTTGCATACGTAAACTGTGGTGAGGATAATGTGGTTATTACCATATTAACTTGGGCGTTATTAGTTACTTCCTTTGCCCGGGTGGCAAAGAATAAAGTGTTCCGCGATTGTTCAACATGAGTCAGGGCTGGACTCAATGTGCATATAATGGCAGTTCGTGCATTTCCACCAAGTGAATGCTGCAATATGCGGGTCAGCTTTGAGTCCCTGTAAGGTATATGACCACTTCTCTTCCCAAGACTGCAACAATAAACAGAAATTTCAAATACAAAATAGAACTCTGCAGCAAAAATATTTTTGAAAAAAGCATACAGAAAAAGTTTCAGATGCAATGAATGTTCATGTTTTTCACGAAAAATATTCTTACCTCAGCTTTCTGATCACAGTTGTGAGCGTCATCAAACTAAGGTTAATATGACAGCCTTCTCTTAGCCTAGCACCATCAGCATGTGTCTGTGAAGCTCTCTCACTTCCAGCCAGATCAACAAAGTTCTGCATAATGTTGCAAATTAGTTTGGCCAAGAAAAAGTTGATATAATAGTACAAGATTTTATTATAAAAATGTGAAAAAAATTGTCCTACCAAGCTTGCCACGAAAGACCTCACGCAACCTGAATTATCTCGTAGGGTACTTTGAATTGTCTGCATAGACAATCAAAGCATTTACAGTACATCAGTTAGTTAAAAAGAAAACCTTTCAGCTAAGGGCATCAAGGTGCATAATTTCCACAACAAAACTGACCAGCCTTATTATCTGGTGTGACCGAGAGCTATAGTCATTTAATGCAGTTTCACCAACTTGTCTTTGAGCTACAAAATAAAGTTGAGTTAATATCAAACAGTTAATATTCTGAAGCCACATTAAGCAAACTAAGCGAGGACATCAGTTATTACCCTCGCAGATGCTAATCAAATGTCTCAAATGTTGGTCATCATTTGCTGTTTCCTCTACTAATTTCTCAACCATTGTACCTTTCTGCATAAATGGAATCACAATTACTCAGTTAATTGGAAATATAATTCACCCAATGAATCATACTTCCTTTAACCCTTACACGTTTAATTATGAATAATACCTCTGGATCATCAAGAAGCTTTAGGTTCCGACCAGATTCTGTATTCAATAGATCTCTAACATTCTCATTGTATATCTCCAGTCCTGAAATTCTTATAGTAAAATCCCTCTCGGGTGTCTGTAAAATAACCAAAGGTTACCTGATGGTTATTCAAGGCACGAAATACTAGCAGAAAACAATTCGGTTCAAAACGCTAAAAGCTTACATTACTAATATGCTGGTAGATATCATTAACAGCTTTCTCTGTTATCCCCCTCATTGTAAATGTCTTACCACTACTAGTTTGCCCATAGGCAAATATGGTGGCTGCAACATAAAACAATATATAATCATCGATGCACTATCATCTAATTTGAGCGAAAAAAGAAATGAATTGGTAATCTTTTTACCGTTGATGCCCATTAGGGCAGATAAGGCAACATTCTTTACTCCTTCCTCATATACTGCCTCGGTCAAAGAAGCCGGTCCGAAAACTTTATCTACAACAACAAATAAATAATTAGAGTGAAACAACACATATAATTCTTCAGGAGAGAGATTAATGGTAGAAATATCTGGAAGGAAAAAAACAATGATCGGATGCCATTAGTACCGAATGTAAACGAGGCCGGTTGAGTTTGACGTTCCTGAGGTTGGGGTTTGTACACAATCGTACTATCATCAATGCATTCCCATGCCATTTGATCCTTCGCTTGATGCTCCTTTTTGCTTAGCGGCCTTAACCGCACCGTAACAACGATCTTCTCTTCCCTAGATCGAGGTCCTCCAGGGGTCGATGCCGGTGTCCTCTCTGTCTTCGAAGCTGGCGTTGCAGGAGTTTTGATAGTCATCGTGATACTTAATGTATGGTTTTCCTTCACAGTCGTACCAACAACAGAGAAGGGAGGGAATCGATTAAAGATTTAGAAGTCCTTCTCGAGAAACAGCCAAATTATCTGCTGCAGATTGAAGATCATGAAATGAATTTACTAAAACCAAACACAATTCAGTGTGGAATGAATAGAGTTGAAGAAAATCATACGTCAACTCAATGCAAAGAGAAATTAAAAAGATGTCAGAAAATCATATGTGGACTGTGTTGTATTTTAATCAAACACGTGACGGTCCAGTAACCTTTCTAATCTTGGACTCCAGATATTGAGCTCCATTAAACCTTTTTGGAGAACAAGGCCCCCAAAATTTCTTAGCTGATTCCAATCGAAGAATTTCCACACCAGATCTCATGTTCAGAAATCATAAAAACTCAACGGTACATTGCTTTACGTTCGATTTGAGGGGAAAGTGGAACTTCCGTCTCATGAACTCACTCTATAAGCATAAAATGAACGAAATGACAGAAACACAAGCAGCATTCCACAAAAACAAAATCAAACTAGTTCTCAAGGAAAATTTTGCCTAAAATCAAGCAAACTGGGAGTAGTTCTCACATTAAATTCGAGCGGAATTGGAGCGGATCGGAGCAACTTAGACGGCAAACACACTCCGAATTCAGATCTAACTCTTGGGCCGTAAAATTCGCAGCGACAGAAGAGAGAGAAAGCGTAAGAGAGAGCTTCAAACTTCCCTTCTTAGGGTTTCAGATAGGAATCGGAGAGAGAAAGATAGAGAGAGTGAGAGAGGAGCGAGCAATCTTTGTCTCTATGAAACGAAAAGTTACGTTTGAGTTTCTGAGCGTACGACCAATCGATTTGAATCCACGAGGCCACAACGGCTAGTTTTCCTTTCTCTTTCTTTTTTTTTTTCCCCTCTAAATAGTCTTTTAATTATTATTGTTGTTGTTACAGGTTTGTCGATCTTTTACACTGGCCGAGTTGAGTGGGACCCGGTTTCAAGATGTTACCGTTTGTATCTTCAATATGATTTTCTATTTATTTAATATAGTTCTCACAAAAGACAAAAATAAAGAAAGTTGTATTGCTTAACGGCCCCTATAACTTTTCATTATTTCCGTTTCATCCCTATTGATTCAGGAGCATGAGTGAATTATCGCTAGACATACATATTTTTTTTTAATGGATACAGATAATGTCTTTTGAGGTTGTTTTAGAAACTTATTTACACAAATATCTAAAATTTTCTAATTTTACATTTTTAGATTTCTACATATAAGATTTTATTTTAATTCTGATTTTACTCTTATTTATTGTATTTATATTTATTATAATTAGTCTTTTATTTAAATGCAAAAAATTAATATTCCAAATTTGATTTCGTAAACATTAAATTATTGTGGGACCTAAATCAACCATTCTCATAATCCCTTGATTTACTCCTTAATATATTATACTAAAGAAAATTTATTACAAAATATTCAATTATTATGATAATCCCCAAATTTACTCATTAATATATTCTACTAAATAATGAAATTTATTACAAAATATTGTTTCATTTCATTACAATTTTTTGCCAAATTTCAATAATATAGTCGTTATAATATACACTTGTATGGAAAGATATATATTTATGTGGAGATTTAAACTATATCCGACTACCTTTTCATTTATATGGAAATATAAACTATATCTGGCTATAAACTTAAGCAACATACACTTAACAATTGTGATATAAACTATAGTCATTATAACATAACTTATATCTAGCTATAAAGTATATATCACTATATCTCTCTACAATTAACAAACAAAGCAAATAAACTACGAACCTTCTGGTCGGCGACTAGACAATGGTTGGGATAAACGGAGGGCTCGAATGGTCGATGAGCGGCCAACGACAAAAAAAGAAACATCGGGATAAACGGACGGAAACAATGGACGGGCGACCGGAGACGAAAGAGAAGCTAGACAGACTGTTCCTACGACGAAGAAGAACGAAGACGGCGACCGGAGATGAAGGAACGAGACGACGGCCGGAGATAAAGGAATGGACGGAAACAGAACGACAGAGGAAGAAGAAAAGTCGGAGGAAGGAGATTTTCGAATTTTTTCAATAATGAAGCATTTTGGGGATTTGATATTTTTTAGTTCTGGAAAGTTTAATTAGGCAAAATTTAAGGGATTTAAAATGTAACTTTGGATTTTAAAAATTAATTAATATTGAGGTGAGATACAAAAGAATATATTAAAAACTCACCTGAAACTGTCTGTGCCTTAACCACTTGAGCTATGCTCGATTTGATACTTTCTCTTAGTTTTTATTATATGGTCAAATGTATACACTCAATCGACCGTTCTACAAAATGAAAGACTGAATATATTATTATTCCATTTTTAGATTTTTAAAATTACTTGTATATCAACTTAGGATATTAAAGACTTGTTGAGAATAATTTTAAAACGAGTTGAATTTTGTAGAAGTGATTTTATTGATTTTTTTAAATGTTTGGTTACACATTTCTAAAATAATTTTCATATAATTAAAAGTGGTTTTAAATGGTTAATATTTGATTTAAAAAGTAATTTTAGGATCACCAAATTAATAATATATATTTAAAAACTTAATTAACACCATTTATTTGGTAATTATGATGAAACAATATATGATATGTATAACTAAATAATCAATCTCAATAATTTTATAGGGAGAAATTTTGTAGGTTAGAGAAAAATGTTAGAGAGAGAAATAAACTTAAAAGGAGATGAGGACTAAAAATTCAGAGAGATTACAAAAATTCCAGGGATAACAAAAAATAAAAAAAGTTAAGAGAGACAACTTTTAGAAATGAAAAAAATAAATCTCTCAAAATTTGCAATAGGAAAACAATTTTGAAATTTAAAACAATAACCATTTTAGAAATTAATTTTTTATTTATTTTTTAACAAAAAAAAAGCAAGAAATCTCTAATTCACTAAGGTGTGAAACCTAATTTTGAAGAAAGAGATTGATGTATAATTAATTTTTCAAAATCACCTTAAAAATTAATTTAAGTGATTTTAAACCTTCAGAATCAACTTTTTAATTTGCTAAAATGAAAAGTGAATGATTTTGACAATGATAAAAGTTATTTTTGGCAATGTCAAAATTACTCTCAAACACACTTGAGTAACTTAAAAGTGATTTTAGATTTTTTAAAAAACACAACCAAACATATCCATTTCAAAATGAAAGCGATTTTATCCAAATATATTTGGGAGTCACGATCAAAATTACTTTTATTATTTTCAAAATGACTCAATTAAGGTAATATATATTAACTTTCAATTTCATGGGAATATTTTCAAAGTTACAGTTCAACCAATCGAATTTAAACTTAAATATAGTAAAAAATATATTAAAATAATTACATTAGAAAAAATACAAAATTGTGACATTTTTTTAGAATACCCATCAAATTTATGGTAAAGAAGGTAATTTCCCCCGGATGATTTTAAGCATTTGAACTTATGACCCTCTATACTCAAAATAGATATGATCAGAATGCACTATACCTCGTCTCTTATTTGAAACAACTATGCTCAAATATGATACGCTTTCATCCTTAAAATTAAATGGAAGAGATTTTGTTTTCCAACTCTATTCTCAATTCAATATTGTTGACCTCTCAGTCCAAACCAAAACCCGACACCTAACCTCACCTCACAAGGAATTTTATTTTAACGATAAGTTAGATTAGAACTTAGAAAGAATGGTTATTTTATTTCTAGTAGGATAATTCTCAGGAATTGACAATTATGCGTAATAGACCCTTAAAAGAAAGTAATTAAAAATAAGAAACAAATAAAATTAATAATTCCTAGTGCGTCAAGTCTTCCCTCGGAAACTTCATACTAATCTTTTTTTTTTCTTTTTAATTTATTAAAGTTGATTTCCATGATTAATAAATAAAAAGTTGAAGAAGAGTTGAATAATAAGAAACTAACGGTGGTTTCTGGGGTGGATTCACCTCCTGAGGAAAATTCCAATTCACGGCTATCAAATTAATTGGTAATTTTACAGTCAAGTCAACTCAATCAGTTCCCATTGCAAAATATATCATATTTTCCAAATTTCCCTGTTTCTTGTCCACTTTCCCGGAAAGTACCGGCAGCATAAGGAGGTCATCTCTTTCTCCCAATTTCCCAATTTCCAAATCAAAATCGTCCTCTGTTCATGAGCTCTCACAGAAATGAAAACTCCCGCCCCTCTCTTCTTCTTCGTCGCCTTCTTCTTCTCCTCCGTCTGGTCTGATCTTCCGCTCTGTTCCGGCGAGGACGCCCTCAGTGAATTTAAAGCTTGCGGCGTCGATTACAATTGCGGAAATTTGGTAAACATCTCCTATCCTTTTTGGGGAAACGAGCGGCAGGACTTTTGCGGGCGGCGAGAATTCGTGCTCAACTGCAAACAAAACCTAACCACCACGATTCAGATCAATTCTCTGGAATATAAGGTTCTCCACATCAATCAAACGGATCATAGAATGACGATCGCGAGATCAGATCTCTTCGATGATTACTGCCCTAAAAATCAAATCGAAACGGCGAAGTTTGATCACCATCTACTCACATATTATTGGTACGATCGGAACATGTCGTTCTGGTACGATTGCCCGCCGCAACAGGGAATTCCGGACGAATTTAGATTCTTTTGCGGGTGGGAAGGGGAAAGAAGTGGAAGAGCGAATTATGCTTTGGAGCCTGAGGAGATGAATTTGAGTGGAAATATAAGAGGGTGTAAAATGAACGTGGAAGTGGCAGTTACGATAGAGGGATTGGAAGAAGGAAAAGAGAACAGAACGGCGCGGCTGGAGAAGGCGCTGCAGCGAGGGTTCGATGTGGAGTACGGGGATTTGCATACCATGGCGTGCGACGTGTGCAAGCAAAGTGGCGGCTATTGCGGAGCAAACGCGACGTACCCATTTTACTGCATTTGTGGGAACAGAGGAGATGCACATCCTTACGTCTGCATAAACATATCCAGTAAGTCTATTTCCCTTTCTAGAGAACGAAGTGTGTTTGGATTGTTTCCCAAATTTTTATATAATCTTGAGAATATTTTCAAAAAAATGAAAAAAAATAAGAAATGTACTAAATTGCAAAAAGCTTTGAGATTCTTAATAAAATTGGGAACTAAAAACACGGAAATGTTACTAACGGACTTCTAATAACCATATTCTATGTACTTGTGGTTTGTTTGGTAAATTTAACGGTATCAAATTATTACCGCCATTTATGAAGGCCTCTAGTGGAGCTAGAAATCTTTTAGAGACAAGCGAAATTTTACAGGGACAAAAGAAATAAAGTTCAGGATAATTCTAGAAAGAAGAGAAAAAAAATTATCAAGACTTCTATACAGCTGTTCTTGCAATGTAGATTTAAAAATCTCTGTTACTATGTTCTAGTGACTATATATTTGAGATAGTTTTATAATTTTTATTTTAAAAATTCAACGGTGTAAAATTGTCGTAACCAATAGAATGTTACGGAGTTTATAGACAGCCAATAGTGTTAAAGTCAACATTCTTACCAGTCAAAGTCGTGATGATCTTAGCTGACCGATGAAATTTGAGGCTAAAAAGTAGGCCCCACGAAACCTTAAAGTTTGAGGCTACGTCCATGGGAACGTGTCAGCAACTGTTAATAATGTGTGTTGTGGAAGTAAGGGAATCCTCAGATTTGACTGTTTAAAGTCAACAAATCTTATACGCATTAAATAATAATACACTACACGAATAATATTAACTTATAAATGCGATTTGAAAATTCTAATTTAATAATAAACCAAAAAAAAGAGAGAAAATTGTAGTTTAATACCCTCATATCTTGACTTCTTCTTCTTTTCTTTTTGTTATTTTTTTTTATTATTCTATTGAATGTGGCTGAAGTGTGAACTATTTTTCATTTTGTTAGATTTTTTTTTATTCTATTAGAATTTGGCTGAAGTGTGAACTATCCAGTTAACATTTAAAACATATTAATGTAAAATTATAAAATTTGAAGATTAGAAATTAAGAACCATAATGGGATTGGGTTTGGAGTTAGAGAAATGCAAATCTCATCCATCTCCAATATCAAAATCATAAAGAAAATTTGTCAAATCCCATCTCCCTCCCCATTTAAAATAGGATAAATCTCATGGACTATTTTCATGGAGAAAACTGCACCTCTAATCTATGACTGAGATAAAATTTCATAGATTACATTCTTCTCTTTTAAATAAGACTTCGGAAAATGATGGAAAATGAAGATATAATTAATGAAAATCAATCTTTATATTAATTATTATTGAAAAATTGAGAGCTCGTTATTTAAAATAAAAAAAAATTCTATTATATATATATATATATATATATTTTAATTATAAAATATTTAACGATGGTACGAGGCCTCCCAAGTCTTCGTGCCAGTAGCCCCTATTCTTACGGTCCTCCTCCACATGTTCTTCTAAAGGCCATTCTCCCTCTTACCGCCATAGCAAAGTCAACTGTTTGACCATCCTAAAGGGTAGTTTAGTAAAAACACTCCTTATTTTCCTATTATTCTTATACCCTTCTCAACTCTCTGCTCCCCGTCATTTATGACGTCACTCTTGCATCTTCAAAACCTAAGCAGCTTTAATTTCATTAGCGAAGGTCTTTACTCTTCCATCTCTTTTAAACCAAGTTTCCTTTAAATAATCTATATTTTTAATTTTCAATATTAAATAATTAGTTGTTAATGGTGAGTTCACCTTGACAAGTTGCTGGTCAGATTCATTTTTATTAATGCAACAACATTAATAATTCTCAAACAATAACAGTTAGGTTCGTTTTTAGTAATATAATTAGTCAATTCTTTCCATTCTCAAATGATGGCAGCTTTTTATATTTGGTTGCTCTGCTTTAATTCTTAGAAATACCCTTTTTAATAATCGTTTGACGTTGGACTTGAAGCTTAGTTTTAATTTCCTATTCTAAGAAAATTTAATTGTGAATCCGAAGTTGATCACAAAGAAGAAAACTTCTCAAACCACTATTGATCTCTTTACCTACTTCTTCTTGGATTGGCAGATTTGTGCTTTCCCTTTCTAAATGACCAAACTTCTTTGAAGTCAAATTTACACACAATATTCAAAGATTTAATGACCACTTCTTCCTTGTGTTTTAAAATGTAGTGGTGAACTATAACCATCCTTTCGTGATCATATTTTTTGCCGCCCAAGTTGACTGTTCTTTCAGCGTTGCAAACAAAGCCTCAACAAAGCTTCTCTTGATTTTGTGGGAGGTAAAAGTGAAACCCGCGGTTAAAGGAACCTCCTTTCTTCTTTTCCTACTACATTTCATCCAAATTTGGGAAGCAATCTCAGTTCTTATGCCACAAAATTCTCAAAAGCAATCTTATGATCTTTCAGTGGCCCACTTCCAAGTCTTCTGAATGACTTCTGAGCTTTGCTGTTGCTTGAACCATGATTTGTCTTTTCTCTTCCTTTTTCCAAACATCAATCACAAAATCAGAACACAAAGATTTCAAGGACTTAAAACCAGAAACAACTACCAAACTCTTGTTCAAACAGGGTTGGTTCAAACCAACAAACACTCTGAAATCTCCTTCAAGAACTTCCCTCCAATTTCCCACCTTCCTGATTCTTCTCTTCTTCTGCTTAATACTCTCGACTCAATCCCTTGCTTCAATTTCTTATGGATTTCAAGAGAACCCCTTTTCTTTTTATCATCTTCTTCACTTCTCTAACTCACCAAACTCTGTCCTCCCACCAAAAGTTTGAAGCTTGTGCTCCAAAATCCTGTGGGAAAGGTCCAAATATAAGCTACCCTTTCTGGATAGCTCATTCACACAGTCCCTTCTGTGGACACCCTAGTTTCGATATCGCCTGCAAAGATGAAAATCCAATTATCAGAATTTCACAAGACGATTATATAATCAGAGATATCTCCTACCAAAGCCATTCTTTTCTTGTGGCAAATGCTGCGGTTTACAAGGTGAACTGCCCAACTCCTCTTCATAACTTCAGCCTCGACCGAACCCCATTCAGTTACAGTTCAGATCATATTGGTTTCTTCTTCTTCTACAACTGTACTTCCCTTCCTCCCAATTATAGCTACCCAATTGATTGTTCGAGCAAAAGAAAACTCCATTCTTTTGCAGCTTTCCATGACGGATTATTGGAGCTTATGAACTTCTCTTCCGATTCCTGTCAATCCTTGGTCGAGGTGCCCGTACATATTAGTAATGGGGATGATGACTTTTCTGGGTTGTTGAGGAAGAGTTACTCTGATATCTTGAAGATGGGTTTAACTTTAGATTGGAGCACCCAAAACTGCAGCATCTGTGAGAATAGTGGGGGCCGATGTGGATCCGAAAGCAACAAGTTTGTTTGCTTTTGTCCTGATGGACCTCATCTCGAGACCTGCAAAGAGGGTAACTTTCTAGAAATCTTAGTGCTGTAGAATAGGAAAGGCCCGGTAAAAACCTTAACTGATCTTGGCCTTGCTTATAAACTGTTTTTGAATCATGCTGCCTGTAATGTTCTGTGTTTGACAGTTTTTTCTCATTGTTTTGGTAAAACAATCTTGTCTAACGATTTGCTTGCCAATTGCTTACAATGACAGCAAAAGATGATAAATGGAAGAAGATCGTCATAGGTAAAAACTAGGCCTTGATTTCACCTTACAGTAATCTCCTGCTTGGAAAGTGGACTAACTTTACTTGCAAATGGAATGTCATGGCAGGTGTTTGCTGTGGTCTTGGAGGCATAATAATAATGAGTGTAATCTTTTTCATCTGGTTCCGTTTGCACAAAAAGAAGCTCGCTCGTGCTCATGCTCCCTCCTCCTTTCTCCTTCGAAACAATTCTTCTGATTCTCCAGCAAAGGAACTTGAGAAAGCAGAAGACTACATGGGTATACCTCTGTTCTCTTATGATGAGCTTGAAGAAGCCACAGACAAATTTAATCCAGCCAAAGAACTTGGAGATGGTGGCTTTGGCACCGTCTATTATGGTAAAGATCAGTCGTTATTTTTGACATAAGCATGTCGATTTGAGTATGAAGTTCTAATTAATTTGTATGTTATTTGATCTCTCTTCATAGGCAAACTCCGAGATGGGCGTCAGGTCGCAGTTAAACGGTTGTTTGAAAACAACTACAGAAAAGTTGAGCATTTCATGAACGAAGTCGAGACCCTTACACGTTTGCGCCACCAAAATCTAGTCACCCTTTATGGATGCACCTCTAGACGCTGCCGTGAACTTCTGCTGGTATATGAATTCATTCCGAATGGCACTGTGGCCGATCATCTTCATGGTAACCGAGCAAAACCCGGTGTGCTTTCATGGCATACAAGGTTAAAGATTGCCATAGAGACTGCAAGTGCTCTGGCTTATCTCCATGCTTCTGAGACCATCCACCGTGATGTTAAAACCACCAACATTCTTCTTGACGACAACTTCTGTGTTAAAGTGGCAGATTTCGGACTATCTCGCCTTTTTCCGACGCAAGCAACCCATGTTTCAACTGCTCCACAAGGAACTCCAGGCTATGTCGATCCAGAGTATCACGAATGTTATCAACTTACAAGTAAAAGCGACGTCTTTAGCTTTGGAGTTGTATTGGTTGAACTGATATCTTCAAAGCCTGCAGTTGACATTACAAGGCACAGGCATGAGATTAACTTGTGGACAATGGCAATCAACAAGATCCGAAACGACGAATTACATGACTTCATTGACCCGTCTCTTGGATTTGAAACAGATCAGAGAGTGAAAGACATGATTTGTGCAGTTGCAGAGTTGGCATTTCGATGTCTGCAAAGTGTGAAGGACACGAGGCCATCGATGTTGGAGGCTCTGGAGATTCTGAAGGATATAGACAATCGGAGTAGTGGCAAAGGAAAGGCAGAAGAAATAGACATTTCAGGAGAAGATGATGTGCTGCTGAAGGGTGGTTCAGAGCCACAATCTCCAGATTCTGTTGTTGTGCCTTGGATAAGTAAATCTTCAAGGCCAAATGACAGTGGCTAGTTTTTTGCTTGTGGTTTCATGGTAAAATAGATGTTAAAGCTTTGTTAGCACTCGTCCCTTTTTATTTTTCCACCAATTTTTATCAACTTTCTAAAACTTAGATGTACATATTTCGAGATCGAATGTAAAGCTCGTGTTGTCATTCTCCATCCACTTTCTCGCTCAATTGAATAGAGCTCAGCATATTACACTCTTCTTCTTCTTCACGGGTCAAATAGGGTTTTGGAAGATTGCAGCGTATGAAAGATCTTAATTCTTTTCTATAGATGCCACAAGTGAAAGAAGCAAAGAAATATATCACAAATTTAAGCCCACTAGTGATTAGGTTCTAAAATCCTTGAATGACAACAACAACCAATTTCCCCTGATAGCAGGCTCTCAGAATTGAATAGTTTTCCTTTCTTTGGAGTAAACAGTTGACTAACTCAAACCTGTATGATTCGATGCAAGCAGAAAGTAGGCTCTAGAAAATATTTAATGGATAAAATTTTGACTTGAAAAGTTGTATAAACAAACTCAGTCCAGTGAGAGCGACTACCTCTGTTTGATCTAGTAAGGGAAGCCAATGGGAGGGAGGGAGTCCGCACATCCAAGACCAAATCACTTATTCAAAACATATATTTTAATTTTATCAGCAAATTCTCACTCCATGGAAATTCTTAAGGTGCAGATACTGCCCATTCAAGCAACAACCTCTTCTCATACATCAATGTTGCATAAATATTGCCCAAAAGTCGTCTCCTTCCCTTCTTTCTTTTGTTTTTATATTGTCTCTGACTTTCATTCTGCTCAGCTCAGGCTAGAAAATCACTAGTTGATTGTATCTGTTTCTGATGCATTCGGCTGTTCAGAAGCTCAAAAAAATGAGAACCCATCTCTCATTGCCCTCCTTCGGCCTAAATCACACGATCAGCAACATCTTGTTCATCTCCTTCATCGCGTTCCATCTTGCGCCATCCTTTGGCGATGATGCCGTCGACGAATTTAAAGCCTGCGGTGTCAGTTACAATTGCGGAGAATTGGTAAACATAACATATCCCTTCTGGGGGAATGAGAGGCAGGGGTTTTGCGGGCGACGAGAATTCGAGCTAAACTGCAAACGAAACCGAACCACCACGATTCAAATCAATTCATTCGAATACAACGTCCTGAGAATCAACCAATCGGGTCACAGAATGACAATCGCAAGATCAGACCTCCTCGACGATTACTGCCCGAAACACAAACACCAAATCGAAACGGCGACGCTGGATTACCATCTGTTCATGTATTCTTCGAACAATCGGAACGTCTCCGTGTGGTACAATTGCCAGCCGCAAGAGGGAATTCCGGACGATTACAGATTTTGGTGCGGGTGGGAAGGGGAAAGAAATGGGAGTGGGAATAATTATGCCTTTGAAGCGGCGGCGATGAATTTGAGCAGAAATATGAGAGGGTGCGGGATGAAGATCGAAGTGACGGTTACGACAGAAGTATTGAAAGAAGGTTCAAATAACAGGAGGAGATTAGTGGAGAAGGCTGTGAGAGGAGGGTTCGACGTGGAATACGGGAATTTGTATACGGTGGCGTGCAACGATTGCGAGAAAAATGGCGGCAAGTGTGGAGGAAACGGAACGGACCCATTTTACTGCATCTGTGGAAGTGGAGTCTGCGGATCTGATCCGGCTCCTGGTACTTTCTCATTCTTCTCCATTTTAAGTTGCAAATTTGATGAAAATTTTGGATAAGAAATTCATTGGGTCCTTAAAAAAAATAAAGAAGGACTAATTTTATTTTTCGAAATTGGTGAGTATTGTAAGATTTATTGCATTAATTTGCTAAGTTTTGATTGTCTTTGGGTTAAATTACGTAGAAAAAAAAACTAAAATTCAGCTTTATCCTTTGCTTAAAAAATAGCAAATATCTATTAATATTTTAAATGAAAAATTGATATGGTAAAGAATCTAGAACCATATGTGAAAATAATATCCTAATTTTTCTCGAGATATTTTCTTTCTCAATTATCAATAGAATTTGTTTTTCTACTATAAACCTAATTTTATTTTAATCTTCCTTTAAAAAATAATAGGTTCTTCCCCATTTTCTCTTTTTAGATTTAATTTAGACAAGCTCCTGCATCTATGGTAACTCTAAATAAAAATGATTTAGGGTGTCCTTTTGTAATTTAGCCTTTTTCTCTCTCTTTTTTTAACTTTTGTATGTGCCACTTGGCCTACATTCAAGTACAATTTCCTCACTAACCAAACATGATAGACCGAGTCATTGGAGAAAGCAAGCCACTAATTGGATGAACTGGATCAGACAGCCTCCCCAATAAGTTCTGAGAAATTTTTACATGGTAAAAGTTGGAATATCTATCAAATCCAGGTCTAAATGAGATGAAATTGAAATTTGAAAGTAAAAATTGATCAAATCTTGAGAAAATTTGACTTCTAAACTACTACTTTTTAGTTTTTACCATTCACAAGGTTTCAGCATTGAATTATTGGTTTACTAGTCGTATAAATTGGAACCCCTTTTTCAGTTGTACTTGCTTCAGGAGGCTTCATTTTAGCAATATTCGTCACCATCGTCATGCTCGTCTACTACATAGTGAAATGCTACATAAACAAAGACAAAACTGAAGAAATTATCCGGAAAAATTCCAAACAAACACCCAAGCGATACAGTTACTCAAAGCTGAAGAAAGTCACAAATTCCTTTAAGAACAAGCTCGGCCAAGGAGGATTTAGCACCGTTTACAAAGGAAAGCTATCAGACGGCCGCGACGTGGCTGTGAAGCTTTTGAATCAATCCACAGAAGATGGCCAAGATTTTATCAATGAAGTTGTAAGCATCACCAAAACTTCGCACGTAAACATAGTAACTCTCTTGGGTTTCTGCTATGAGGGGAAAAAAAGAGCTTTGATTTATGAGTATATGCCCAAAGGGTCATTGGATAAGTACATAACCCACAAAAGACTGCAGAAAAATGAAGTCAAATTGGATTGGAACACACTCTGTAACATTGTTATTGGCATCGCTCGAGGCTTAGAGTACTTGCACCGAGGCTGCAACACAAGGATTGTGCATTTTGACATAAAGCCACACAACATTCTTCTGGACGATGAGCTTCGCCCCAAAATCTCAGACTTTGGGCTTGCCAAGCAATGCAAAACCAAACAGAGTTACGTGTCGCTGACAGGGGCGAAGGGGACGGTAGGATTCATGGCGCCTGAAGTAATATTTAGAAACGTTGGCAAGGTTTCCCATAAGTCTGATGTTTATAGCTATGGAATGTTGGTTCTTGATATGGTGGGGGAAAGAAAGAATCAGAATGGAGGGGTGGGGGAGAGCAGTGAAGAGTACTTCCCTGATTGGATATATAAGAATCTTGCAGGGAGTGTACGGTGGGGCAACACAAGGGAAGAAGAGAAAATGGCGAGAAAAATGATCATAGTGGGGCTGTATTGCATTCAAACATTGCCGGAGGAGAGGCCGTCGATGAGTGATGTGGTGGCAATGTTGGAAGGGAATGGCGATGGCTTACAGATTCCGCCGAAACCGACCTTATTTGGACCGCCTACGGCTGAGCTGCCCAAACCTTCTTCTTCTTCATCTTCTTTTTCATCATCCAGATCGTACCTTAAGACACTGGCTTTAGGTGCTCTCTGTGTTGGAGGCTCAGGAGAAGATCGATGATGTGCTGGTGAAGGATGGTCCTGTGCCACAATGTCTGGATTCTGTTAATGTGCCTTGAATTAGCAAATCCTCAACTCCAAAATGGCTGTGGCTAAGTTTTTTGTTCGTTTGTGGTTTTCATGGTAAAATAGGTGTTTAAGCTTCAATAGCACTGCCTCTTCCTTTTTGTTTTTCCACCAATTTTTAAGGTTGATCAGATGTACATATTTGAGATTGAACGTAAAGCTCATGTTGCCATTATTCTCCATCCGCTTCAAATATATAATATGATCTGATGGCAAGGAGAAAGGTACCTCTGGAAAATAATTAATGGCGATGGCTTGGAATTTGGAAAATATTAATGTTGACTAAAGTCGTCTCTGTCTCTGTCGCCTTTCTTTTGTTTATGTTTTTACTCTGACTTTCTTTCAAGAAAAAAATCATTAGCTGATTATCTATTTTTGATCGTTTCGTTGTTCAGAAGCCCAAGAAAATGAGAACCCATCTCTCATTGACCTTCTTCCTTAACCCCAGCATCAGCAACTTATTCCTCATCACCTACTTCGCGTTTCATCTTCCGCTCTGTTCCGGCGAGGACGCCCTCAGTGAATTTCCCTGTTTCTTGTCCACTTTCCCGGAAAGTACCGGCAGCATAAGGAGGCCATCTCTTTCTCCCAATTTCCCAATTTCCAAATCAAAATCGTCCTCTGTTCATGAGCTCTCACAGAAATGAAAACTCCCGCCCCTCTCTTCTTCTTCGTCGCCTTCTTCTTCTCCTCCGTCTGGTCTGATCTTCCGCTCTGTTCCGGCGAGGACGCCCTCAGTGAATTTAAAGCTTGCGGCGTCGATTACAATTGCGGAAATTTGGTAAACATCTCCTATCCTTTTTGGGGAAACGAGCGGCAGGACTTTTGCGGGCGGCGAGAATTCGTGCTCAACTGCAAACAAAACCTAACCACCACGATTCAGATCAATTCTCTGGAATATAAGGTTCTCCACATCAATCAAACGGATCATAGAATGACGATCGCGAGATCAGACCTCTTCGATGATTACTGCCCTAAAAATCAAATCGAAACGGCGAAGTTTGATCACAATCTACTCACATATTATTGGTACGATCGGAACATGTCGTTCTGGTACGATTGCCCGCCGCAACAGGGAATTCCGGACGAATTTAGATTCTTTTGCGGGTGGGAAGGGGAAAGAAGTGGAAGAGCGAATTATGCTTTGGAGCCTGAGGAGATGAATTTGAGTGGAAATATAAGAGGGTGTAAAATGAACGTGGAAGTGACAGTTACGATAGAGGGATTGGAAGAAGGAAAAGAGAACAGAACGGCGCGGCTGGAGAAGGCGCTGCAGCGAGGGTTCGATGTGGAGTACGGGGATTTGCATACCATGGCGTGCGACGTGTGCAAGCAAAGTGGCGGCTACTGCGGAGCAAACGGGACGTACCCATTTTACTGCATTTGTGGAGACAGAGGAGATGCACATCCTTACGTCTGCACAAGCATATCTACTTCTAGTAACTCTATTTCCCTTCTCGTTCTCCTCCTTCCATTGCATCAAATGCTAACAAATGTTTGAAATTATACCCTAATTTGACGGATTTCAAAATAGATTTAGATTTTTTTGTCAAATAATTAACGAAAATTAACCTTTTTATTCAAAGTTTAAAAACTAAAGAAAAATATTCATTTGAAAATTGACACACTCAAAGTGAAGTATTTGAGATTTTATGAATTAACCTGGGAAATAGGCTTTAAACATTATCTTATTGATGAATTTCAATTCTTCAGAAGTATTTTCTTAGATCTTCTTTTAAATTTTTGCTCCGCTTTAACAAATAGTTTTAGAATTGCAAATTACTAAAATGAAAGAAATGGAAGAAGTAGTGTTTTAAGAGAGAGATTAATGAGAGAGAATTTAGTGAAAAATTAAAAAGAGATCAGAGAGAGTGTGTATGCTTTTTTTTTTTCCTTCTTCTGGAAGACGGGAGAAAAGACGGGAATCGAACTGAATAATATTTTTCAAAGGCCAATTATGAAATGGTGAAATTATAAATTACCCCTCCTTACGTATCTCTCATTTTCTCTACTCTTTCCTCTTCATCTCAGCTCTCTCTTTCTCTCTCTTATTCTTTCTTCCATTTCTCGTGGATCATTTTCCTCTCTTTGTGATTTGATTATTTTTTTTACTATCAAAATTTTCAAAGACGCACACTCCTCTCTCTTTCTTCCATTTTTTTCTACACCACATCCATTCGATTTTTTGTTTCCTTTGGATTTTTTTTGTTTTGATTTTGAATGCATGCATTTTTCTCTCTCCTCTCTCTCCCTTATTTTTCATACATCTACTCTCAATCTTTGACTCTATTGTAGAGCTTAAAATTAAAAAAACAAAAAAAAAACAAATAACAAAAGAACGGGTCAAACAAAGAGTTCACATAAGTCTCCCACATAAAAAAGAAAAAAAATAGAAGACAAAAAAAGGCTCTCGCTCCCGCTCTCAAGACGGCATAAGAGTGATAAGGAAGAAGATAGCAATAAATATTTAGGGTTTTTGTTATGGTGAGTAAATAAGTGAGAGAAATTAGTTGAATTTTTAGAGGAGAGATAAAGGGAGGAGAAAGTGATAATTGAATAAAAAATGGAGAGGGTAAATACATATTTTCACACAAAAATTGATGTCTACGAAACATAAAAATAAGAACAGGCCACATAAATAAGTGAGAGAAAAACATAAAAATAAGAACAGGCCCGATAGCCCAGAAAAGACATATGTTGGTAAAGAGAAATTAGTAGGGCTGAAAGAAGTTGGGCCAACCCGAAAAACCGACCCGAACCGAGCTGGTTCAGGTTGGTTTGGTTTAGATGTTTACTATAAACAATGTGCCATAGAGTAAGATTAAGATTATTTATACAAAAACTCTTGAATAAACATTCTATTATTTGCTCTTTTTATCAAGCACTTCAATTACTTAACCGTACTCCATGTTTTATGTTCTATTGCAGGAAAGTCAAGTTTTCAGACAAAATTAGTCATAGGTACTACAGAGTTCTAGCTTATGCTTAAATTTCATAACCAAACCCTTCTCTTCATTTTTAATTGTACCATTCACCCAATTTCTCGATTGCATTGCTAATTGCTTTACTGAATCCAATCTTCAGTTGCAGTTGCTTCAGGAAGCATCATTTTTTTAATCCTCTTCATGATCTTCATCTACTACACAAGGATACGCATCTCAAACAAGGAAGAAATTGAGGAAATTGTCAGGAGACATTCCACACATATACCCAAGCGATACAGTTACTCAAAGCTGAAGAAAATCACTCATTCCTTCAAGAACAAGCTCGGCCAAGGAGGATTTAGCACCGTCTACAAAGGAAAGCTACCAGACGGTCGCGACGTTGCTGTGAAACTTTTGAATGAATCCAAAGAAAATGGTCAAGATTTTATCAATGAAGTTGTTAGCATCACTACAACTTCACACGTAAACATAGCCACTCTTTTAGGTTTCTGCTACGAGCGGAATAGAAGAGCCTTGGTTTATGAATATATGCCCAAAGGGTCATTGGATAAGTATATATTTCATAAAGATCCGCAAAAAAGTGATATGGGGTTGGATTGGAACACACTCTATACCATCGTCATCGGCGTGGCTCGAGGCTTAGAGTACTTGCATCGCGGCTGCAACACAAGGATTTTGCATTTCGACATCAAACCACACAACATTCTTTTGGACAATGAGTTCTGCCCCAAGATCTCAGACTTCGGCCTTGCCAAGCAATGCCGAGCCAGAGAGAGTCACGTGTCGATGACGGGTGTGAAGGGGACGATAGGATTCATGGCACCTGAAGTAGTATTTAGAAACATTGGTAAGGTTTCCCACAAGTCTGATGTTTATAGCTATGGAATGTTGGTTCTTGAAATGGTGGGAGAAAGAAAGAATCCTAACGAAGGAGTGGGGCAGAGGAGTGAAGAGTACTTTCCTGATTGGATATACAAGGATCTTACACAAAGTGAAACAGATGAAGGCTGTAGTTGGGGCAATACAGAGGAAGAAGATGAAATGGCAAGAAAAATGATAATTGTGGGGTTGCATTGCATTCAGACATTGCCAGACGACAGGCCGTCGATGAGTGATGTGGTGGGGATGTTGGAAGGGAGCGTTGATGGCTTACAGATTCCACCAAAACCCAACTTCATGGGAACTCCTACAACTACTTCAACTACGCTGCCCCATCCTTCTTCTTCATCCCCCTCGAACTAATGGCACTGACTTGTTCTTTGCTGTTTGGACGCAATCAAACCAAAACATTTTAGCATTAGGAGCATCTCTGTGATCTAAGACTCTTTGATTTTAATATCTTTGTGTAAACGATCGACTGATTCAAAGTTATATATGGTATAATGGAAAGCATGAAAGTGCTTCTGTAAAATAATTAATGGAGAAACTTTGACTTGAATTTTTTTTTAAGCAACTTACAGAGATGGACTGCTTCAGCCAGGGGACTACGAGTTTTTGATCTAGTCCACGGAAGCCTTGGGAAATTCTCACTCCATTGAGAATTTCTTAAGAAGCAGATACTATCCGTCGAAGCAGGAGATCCACGTTCCACGTTCATATATCAATGTTGCCTAAAGTCGTCTCTCCTTTCATTTTCTTTTGTTGCTGATGAAAACGAAGGAGATGAAGAAACTCATCAGCTGATGGTGGGGTTCGGGAAAGATGTCAACGACAGATGGATTTTCATTTTTTTTATGCTCTGACTTTCTGTGAAGATGACACTTCAACTGCAGCTAAAACTACAGAATCATGAGCTGATTACATCTCTTTCTGATGAATCCGGTTGTTCAGAAGCTAAACAAAATGAGAATTATCCATCTCTCATTGACCTCCTTCGGCCTAAACCACACGTTCATCGGCAACTTCTTGTTCATCTCCTTCATCGCGTTTCATCTTTCGCCATCTTTTGGCGATGACGAATTTAAAGCCTGCGGTATCAGTTACAATTGCGGAGAATTGGTAAACATAACCTATCCCTTCTGGGGGAATAAGAGGCAGGGGTTTTGCGGGCGGCGAGAATTCGAGCTCAACTGCAAACGAAACCGAACCACCACGATTCAAATCAACTCGTTCGACTACAACGTCCTGAGAATCAACCAAACGGATCACAGAATGACGATCGCAAGATCAGACCTCCTAGTCCCGGGTAACCTATGCCCTAAAAACAAAACCGGAACGGCGAATTTGGACTACAATGTGTTCAGATATTCCGAAAACGATCTCCAAATCTCTCTGTGGTACGATTGCCCGCTGCAAGGGGAGAACGTAGAGAGTTACAGATTTTCTTGCGGGGGGGAAGGAGAGAAGAACGGGAGCGGGAATTACGCATTCGACGCGATGCAGACGATTTGGAGGAATCAATTCGAGGGGAAATGTAGAACGAACGTCGAAGTGAAAGTAAGGAGAGAGGGGTGGGAAGGCGGGAACGGGAAGAACAGAACGGGCGCGGTGGAGAGTGCTCTGAGAGGAGGATTCGACGTGGAGTACGGGAATCTGTACTCGACGGAGTGTGAGGGGTGCAAGGAGAGCGGGGGAAAGTGCGGAGGAAACGGGACGTACCCATTTTACTGCATTTGCGAAAGCCAAGATGCGCAGCCATCCGCCTGTAGAGCTGCGGCTGCTCCTGGTACGTACGTTTGATTCCTCCTTTGCTTTTAAACTACGGAATCTAGCTCTCTATCACCTGCTACTACCTGAAGGTGATGGACTCAAAAGGAAGGGCCCGTTTCAAAACTTTTCTCTTTTGTTGTTTTGTCGTTTTCTGTTCTTTTAAAATATAAATATTTGGTAATTACTCGAATTTCTCGTTTCTCGTACATATTATTAAATAACAAAATCAATTATTTTTATTTTTTTTATCCCTATTTCCAATTTTTTCCAAACAATAAAAGTATTATTTTATTGTTTTTTCTCATAAAATACATAATAAATGTGACAAAATTTTGAATACTTAATTTAAAATTTCAATTTTCCTATAAATTTTCGTTTTTTATTTACAATTTTAGAGTTTCTGTAAAAAAAAAAAAAGAACGAACGAACCAACTAGAGTCATCACCTATCAAACATAATCTTACTTTTTTATTGAAAAAAAGAAAATGAGAAATAGAGCTGAAAGATTGAGACCTTAGATTTAAGAGAAAGAATGGGTAAAATACAACAAGTTGAAAGGTTGCATATTTTATAAATTTTATATTATTTTTAATTATATGAAATTTTTTTATTTATTTTCCAACTCACTTCTATAACATTATAATCATTAGTAATCATTTTCTAAGAGTTGGGATCAAACTGTCACTTTTTGAAAATTAAAGATAAAATTGAAACATATCTTCAATCTTAGGGATCAAGTGTATTTTACCAAAAAGAAAAGTTAGGAAAGTTGCACATATGGTAAAATATAAGTAAAATGTTAAGCAAATATAGCACACTAAAAAAATATATGCAAATATTGCATAAAGATTAAATTTTACTCAAATTCAACTTTCTTTGTACAAAATTACCCTTCCAGGGTAAATCCACGATCACCACAGCATGCTGGCAAAACCATGGTACTAGGATTGCTATTGTGGTAGTAATGCAGTGATTACCATGGGAGTCAGCTAGCAATTGCCATGGTTCGAATAACAAATAATAGTAAATCACTTGTTTTTAGAGCGGTAGTAAACAATTTATAACTATATCATTCATTACTATAAAATGAGTTAATTGATGTCTTAAAAAAAAGAGTTAATTAATGGTAACTATAAATCACTAACAAAGATAATGAGATGTCAAAAAAAACAAAAACAAAAAAACAAAGATAAGGCCAAAAGCGAAAATTACAATATATATATATATATATATATATATATATATATATACCCACATTAATGAATATTAAAATTTGTCATATTTACACATTCTTTTGTTAAAAAAAAACAAAATTAAAAATACCTATAACTTTTCTTTTAAAAAAAAAATACTAATTTTGCCATCCATTAAAATAATCTACAATTTTATAGAGAAAAATATAATATTTTTAAGGGGTAAGAAAAATATTTGTTTTGTCAAAAAAAAAAAAAAACCGGAAAGACAAATATTTGCCACATTTGTAAACATTGCAGCAAAATGACAAAATTTTAAAAGTAAAAATTTTATTTATTTCTATTCCAATTTTACTCTTATTATTTTCATAAATTGAGAAAGAAATCAACATCAACCATATACTTCATTTTAGGTGACATATCTAATATGGAGTATATCATCCATATTAGGTATATAAAATATGAGAGATAGAAAAATAAAGTATCTAAAGAAGAAAAATACTTAGAACTTACCACCTCTTAATTAGAGATATATGTCAATACCACTAAATTATGCTCACTTTACTTCATTGGAAATTTGATAATTCTTTATTACCGTGAACCATAGAAAAAATATCTCCCTTTCTACATTTATCTCGTGCACTTAAAAACTTTAATGGGGCGAACACCACTATTGTTCTTCTTCAAAGAATAGCACTTAAAAACCAATCCACTGTCTGCATTTTTGTAAAATCACTTCTAAATACTTCTATGTTTTGTTTTGCAGGAGTATCATACAGATTCCCGAAGAAAATATCAATCATAGGTACCATTTCTTGTACCATTCACCAGATTTTGCATTACATTATTGCTTTATTGAGCATATTAATTGAGACACCCTTCCTTCTTCAGTTGCAATTGTTTTAGGTGGCATCATTTCCATAATCTCCCTCGTCGTCATCATCATCTATCACACAAGAAACAGCATCCCTAAAGACAAAATCGACGAAATTATAAGCAGATATTCCACACACACTCCCAAGCGATACAGTTACTCAAAGCTGAAGAAAATCACAGACTCCTTCAACAACAAGCTCGGCCAAGGAGGATTTAGCACCGTCTACAGAGGAAAACTACCGGACGGCCGCGATGTGGCCGTGAAACTTCTGAATGAATCAAGAGATCAAAATGGTCAAGATTTTATGAACGAAGTTGTTAGCATCACCAGAACTTCGCACGTAAACATAGTCTCTATCTTGGGTTTTTGCTACGAACGGAACAAAAGAGCTTTGATTTATGAGTATATGCCCAAAGGGTCATTGGACAAGTACATATTTCACAAAGATCCGCAAAGAAGTAATGTGGAAAAGTTGGATTGGAACACGGTTTATAGCATTGCTGTTGGGGTGGCTAGAGGATTAGAGTACTTGCATCAAGGCTGCAACACAAGGATCTTGCATTTCGACATAAAACCACACAACATTCTGTTGGACAATGAGTTCTGCCCCAAGATCTCAGACTTTGGGCTTGCCAAGCAATGCAGGGCCAGAGAGAGTCACGTGTCGATGACCGGCGTGAAGGGGACGGCGGGATTCATGGCGCCGGAAGTAATATTTAGGAACCTCGGAAAAGTTTCCCCCAAGTCTGATGTTTATAGCTATGGAATGTTGGTTCTTGAGATGGTGGGAGAAAGAAAGAATCCGAATGAAGGAGCAGGGGAGAGCAGTGAAGAGTACTTCCCCGATTGGATATATAAGGATCTTACACAGAGTGAAATGGAGGGAGGAGGGTGCTGGTGGGGGAGAACAGAGGAAGAAGAAGAAATGGCAAGAAAAATGATAATTGTGGGGCTGAGTTGCATTCAAACATTTCCAGAGGAGAGGCCGTCGATGTGCGATGTGGTGGGGATGTTGGAAGGGAATGCTGATGCCTTACAGATTCCGCCAAAACCCAATTTGTTTGGATCAGCTTCTTCTTCCTCTGCGTCCACCAGCTCATATTTACAACACTCAGTTTAACAATTAGCTTCATTTCTTTCTTTCTTTTTTGAAGTCCAATTGAACCCCATGAGAAGGCGCCACAGAGTTCTTCATTTCAAAATCTCCAACATGTAAACATTCTTTCAACTATTATAATTGAAAACCCACCTTTCTCTCTGTGTTTCATTCTTCTTTTACTACTTTCTACCATTCAGTACTTGAAATTGGCTGCCAAATCAAGAAACCATTTTACCTGAATCAGAAACTCAAATAATCTCCATCGTAATCTTCATCTGTTACACAGGATGAAAGGGTTTTTCTTTTAGATCTCCATAATCCTTGACGAAAGTTCCAAGTCTCTCATATTTGACCAATTTGTTCCTTTGACTAAACAATTGACTAATTCAAACAATCTCCTCTTCTTCTGTTCATGTTTTTGTTCAGACTTTTCTTTGAAGACGACACTTCACAGTCAGTGAGACTTGAAAATTGATAGCCGGGATTATCTCCTTCTTTCTTTCTGATCGTTTCATTGTTCAGAAGCTCAAGAAAATGAAAACATCCCAAAGCACCACCATCAGTAACGTCTTCTTCATCGCGTTTCATCTTTCGCTATGTTTCACCGTAGACGCCATTGATGAATTTAAAGCCTGCGGTCACAGTTACAATTGCGGAGAATTGGTTAACATAGCCTATCCCTTCTGGGGGAATGAGAGGAAAGGGTTTTGCGGGAGGCGAGAATTCGAACTCAAATGCAAACACAATCGAACCACCACCATTCAAATCAATTCTCTGGAATACAACATTCTGAAAATCAACCAGTCGGATCACAGAATGACGATCGCAAGATCGGACCTATTCGATAATTTATGCCCTAAAAATCAAACCCAAACGGCGACTCTGGATCACCATCTGTTCGTGTATTCCTCGAACGATCAGAACATCTCCGTGCGGTACAATTGCTCGGCGCAAAAGGAAATTCCGGAGACGTACAAATTTAGTTGCGGTTCGGAAGAGGAGAAGAATGGGAGAGCGAATTATGCTTTCGAACCGTCGGCGGCGACTTGGAATCTGCTAATCGAGGAGTGTACGATGAACATCGATGTGAAGGTTACGATGGAAGGGTTGAAAGAAGGTTTGAAGAACAGAACGAGATTAGTGGAGAAGGCTGTGAGACGTGGGTTCGATGTGGAATACGGGAATTTGTATACTGTGGCGTGCAACGATTGCGAGAGAAATGGCGGCAATTGCGGAGGAAACGGAACGTACCCATTTTACTGCATTTGTAGAAGCGGAGAAATACATCCTTACTTCTGCGGAACAGCTCATGCTCTTGGTAATTCCTCGTTCTTCTTCTTCCATTTGCTTCAAAGTTATATATGAATTTTTATGCCACAAAATTCTCAAAAGCAATCTTATGAATCATTTCCGGTGGCCCACTTCCTAGTCTTCTGAATGACTTGTGACAAGAAACAACCCCCTAAATCTAATTCTAACATGGTCGGTTCACCTGAAATTTTCTTCAAAAACTTCTCTTCATTTTCCCACCTTTCTGTTTCTTCTTCTTCTATATTCTAAACTCAATCATTTTCTTCCATTTACGAATTTCAGGAGAACCCCTTTTCTTTTCATCGTCATCTTTACAGCTTTAACCTGCCAAACTGTGTCCTCAGACAAAAAGTTTGAAGCTTATGCTCCTAACTCTTCGGGATGGGTCCAAATATATGCTAGTCTTTCTGAATAGCTCGTTCACACAGCTCCTTCTGTGGATACCCAAGCTTCACCTGCAAAGATGAAAACCCAGTTATAAGAATTTCAGAAGATGATTATGACATCAAAGATATCTCCTACCAAAGCCATTCTTTTCTTCTTCTACAACTGCACCTCCCTTCCTCCCAATTATAGCTACCCAATTGATTGTTCGAGCAAAAGCAAACTCCATTCTTTTTCAGCTTTCCATGATTGCTTTTTGGAGCTTATGTACTTCTTTTCCGATTCTTGAGGTGCCCCTAAGTAATGGGCAGATGATTTTTCTGGGTTGTTGAGGAATATTTATTCTGATATCTTGAAGATGGTACCACTTCAAATTGGACTGCTCAAAAGCGTAGCAACTGTGACAGTGGTGGCCAGTGTGGATTCCAAAGCAACTAGTATGTGTGCTTTTATCCTGATCAACCTCATCTCGAAACCTGCAAAGAGACTTTTTAGAAAATCTTAATTCTGTTCTTGGTCTTGTGTTAAAGTTGCCTAGCCATAATGTTATGTGTTTTGACTGTTTTTTCTCATTCTTCTGGTAAAACAATCGTCTAACGATTTGCTTCCCAATTGCTTACCATGACAGAAGAGTCCAATGATAAATGGAAGAACACCGTCATCGGTAAATACTAGACCTCGATTTCATATTACATACATTATTATTACGTTTGGAAACTCAACAAACTTAACAAGAAAAATGAATGCCATGGCAGGTGTTGGTTGTGGTATTGGAGGCATAATTTTAATGGGTACAATTTCTCTCATCTTGCTGCGCTTGCAGAAGAACAAGCATGCCCATGCTTCTTCCTTTCCCCTTGGAAACAATTATTTTGATCCTCCATCGAAGGAACTTGAGAAAGGAGAAAACTACATGGTTGTACCTCTGTTCTCTTATGGCGAGCTTGAAGAAGCCACAGACAAATTCAATCCAGCCAAAGAACTTGGAGATGGTGGCTTTGGCACCGTCTACTATGGTGAAGATCAGTCCATATTTTTAGTTTTCTGACATAAGCATATGGATTAGAGTATGAAGTTCTAATTCATTTGTCTGTGCTTTGATATCTTCATAGGCAAACTTCGAGACGGTCGTGAAGTTGCGGTTAAACGATTGTTCGAAAACAACTACAGGAAAGTTGAACATTTCATGAATGAGGTGAAGATCCTCACTTGTTTGCACCACCAACATCTAGTAACCCTTTATGGATGCACCTCTAGACGCTCTCGTGAACTCCTACTCGTGTATGAGTTCATTCCGAACGGTACTCTAGCCGATCATCTTCATGGAAACCGAGCAAAATCCGGTGAGCTTCCATGGATTACAAGGTTGAAGATTGCCATAGAGACTGCAAGTGCTCTGGCTTATCTCCATGCTTCTAAGACCATCCACCGTGATGTTAAAACCACCAACATTCTTCTTGACAAGAACTTAAGTGTTAAAGTGGCCGATTTAGGATTGTCTTGCCTTTCTCCTACGCAAGCCACCCATGTTTCAACTGCTCCACAAGGAACTCCTGGCTACATCGATCCAGAGTATCAAGAATGTTATCAACTTACTAATAAAAGCGACGTCTTTAGTTTTGGGGTCGTATTGGTTGAGTTGATATCTTCAAAGCCAGCAGTTGATGTCACAAGGCACAGGCATGAGATTAACTTGTGGACAATGGCAATCAACAAGATCCAAAACAACGATCTACACAACTTTGTAGACCCATCTCTTCGATTTGAAACGGATCAAAGTGTGAGAGATATGATATATGCAGTTGCAGGGTTGGCATTTCAATGCCTGCAAAGTGTGAAAGACATGAGGCCGTCGATGTTGGAAGCTTTGGAAATTCTAAAGAATATAGAAAGTCGAAGTTGTGGCAGAAGGAAGACAGAAGAATTAGACATATTAAGCGAAGATGAGCTGAAGGTTGGTTCAGTGCCACAATCCCCGGATTCTGTTACTATGCCTTGGATTAGCAAATCCTCAACACCAAATGGTAGTGGGTAAGGCTTTTTGTTTGTGGTTTCATGGTAAGATAGAATACATGTTACCATGTTAAAACTTTAAAAATACTGTCTTGTCTTTTTTGTTATTCCAACCAATTTTTATTAACTCAATAAAATTTTTGGCGAGGGAGATAAAAATTTGAGAGAGAGAAATTTTCTAGAGAGACCAATTTAGATAGACAAATATTTTAGAACTATAGAAAAAATATGGAGAGAAAAATATCTCAAAGAAAAAAAAATTGAGTGTTAGAAGAAAAAATGAGATTTTGAAAAATAGAAGTTTTCAAAAACTATACTTTTTAATCTACTAAAGATTTCAAAAATGATTTTAATCTACTGATTTTAAAAAATAGAAAACAAAAATTTTGATTGGTTATCAAGTAAGCATATTTTTTAAAACTAAAAACTAAATACCCAAAACAAAAAACGAATGCTTATGAATCGGGCAAATTTCATCAATAATGTAATGTTTTAAAAAATTACAAAAATAGTGTAGCTTTTTAAGTAATTATATAAAAAATAGAAATTAAATATAAAAAAGAAAATCTAAAACTAAGGTATGCACACAAACTATTGACGAAAATAATGTACCGGCAGTTGAAGTAAAATATCGTATTAATTTGATGCGGTGTCATCCACGTGTGAAGGTTGGGTGAGTCAGACATTATACGCGATTCCAAGGTAAATCGCGTATATTGCACGCGATTTTCACGTAAATTGCGTACATTTGGGAAACAAAAAAAAAAATGGAACTCTCTCTGTTACGAGGGACACTTGAATGGCTACCGATTTTCCAACTCATCCTCAAGCCACCCTTTCCGATTATGTCGGTGGAATCGAAATGAGTTGGTTTCTGTAAAAAAAATTGATGACTGGAAGTGAAAGGTAACATAAATAGAGAAATCGAAGACTGGCTTCTCATTTCATCGTCCTGTTTCCAATTTTAACGAATATTTCCATCTCAATCTCAGTTCATCGAGTTGGGTTTTTGCTGTACAGTTTGATAATTCACAAAATTGATGGGGATTTGTGTTTGAACAGTTGAATTTTGGTGGGGTGGATCCATGATTAGGAACTAAAGAGCAAAGTTGGAAGGAGCAAAATCCCAATCGTACGATTTACGTGCCATTTTCCCATTACGCGATTTTTTTATTATTATCATCTCTTTAAAATCACGTGCCTTAATCGTGGAGCCACGTCCCCAAAATCGCGGGCACTCGACGCGATTTAGCCTAAATCGCATGAAATTTCTTGTGATTTATCTTAAATCGCATTCCTTGCCTGCGATTTACCTCCCTTATCTTCGGAATTAGTTTCGGACCTACTGAAATCTGTATTTTATTTTTAAAAATACATTATTTTTGAAAAAAATCCCTTATCAAACGGGTAGTTGATAGCTTGAATTCTACAATAAATGTTTGAGGGTTGAATTTTTGCCCTCCATGTGAAAACTTTTTTTAATTTATTGGAGTGTTTGCTCCAGTCAACTAAGCACGCATCCACTAACTCCCATGACTTTGCTTCAATACTGCTCTGTTCTCACGAATCCTTTACCATGTCTTCTTCTCCCATATTGCAAAACTCAGATTTCTCTTCACTGGAAATGAATTCCAGATCCTTCCCATTTCCTCTTTTACACCTTTCTTTAGCGTCCATGCTCCTCATTCTCCTCATCTCTCTTCCTGCTTCCTCTGCTTATGAAGAATGGTTCTTGAACTGCAAGGATTCGTTGAACTGCGAGAGTGTTGGTACCATCGAATTTCCTCTCTGGAGATACGACGGAACCGGAAGTTGCGGTCGTCCCGAGGCAATGAAGCTCAATTGCGAGGGAAGCCGCCGCACAACCACACAAATCTTTGGAGCAAAATTCGAACTCCTGGGTTTCACCACAAAAGATCAAATTCTTATGGTAGCTGAAATCGACTTTTCGGATCAATTTTGTTGGGGAGATCACAAAAACTCGTCCATTCCCATCTATGCGATCATTCCTGTATCTTATGAATGCAGCAACCCCACTTGTTTCGGAACTAAATTTAGCTACGTACCATTTGAAAACACGACCGCTAATGCTGATGCATATTGTAAGGTAAGTGCAGTAGTGCCAATTTCACCATCATTGCTGTTAACAGAACTTGCGGATTTGCAGAAGGTGGAGCAGAATATCAGAGCAGAGTTTTTGTATGAGCCAAAGGTTGACGCTCAAGTATGTAGAAGTTGCAGTGTTCCTGGGGGTGTTTGTGGTTATGATTTACTTCTGAATCAAACAAGATGCTACTGCTCATCTCCCTCTAATGGGTTTGAAGTCTGTTCTTCCTCACTGATTGCAGCATCTCCTCCATCCGGATCCGGTATGAATTCAAACTTTGAACTGTTTTTGTTTTCCCTCCGAGACCGCTGCAACAGTTCTATCTAGTTTCAATCAGTATTCAACTCTGTGACCTAAAGAAAAATTAGTGAAATTAAAACAAGTAATGAGAGAAAGCAAGAGATTAGTAAGAGAAAATGTGTATGAAAGAGAGTATGCGATCGTTCCTGTAAAGAGAAGAGTATGCGAACATAGAGATTTGCTTTTTTTTTTTCTTTAGAGGACTTTTATATGCTTGTCCTATTTCATTTTTTCTTTTTCAGGAAAGTTACTGAAGAAAATATTTATCATAGGTACTACAGACTTCTAGCTTTGCTAAAATTTCATAAGATTTCTACATTGAATTACTGTCTTGCTTATCATATAAATTGAAACCTCCTTCTTCAGTTGCAATTGCTTCAGGAAGCACCATTTTGATAATCTCCATCATCATCTTCATCTACTGCACAAGGAAGAGAACCTCAAACAAAGACGAAATTGAAGAAATTATAAAGACATATTCCACACAAACACCCAAGCGATATAGTTACTCAATGCTAAAGAAAATCACAGATTCCTTCAAGAACAAGCTTGGCCAAGGAGGATTCAGCACTGTCTACAAAGGAAAGTTACCAGACGGTCACGAAGTGGCCGTGAAACTTTTGAGTGAATCCAAAGAAAATGGCCAAGATTTTATGAATGAAGTTGTAAGCATCACCAGAACTTCCCACGTAAATATAGCCACTCTTTTGGGTTTCTGCTACGAGCGGAATAAAAGAGCTTTGATTTACGAGTATATGCCTAAAGGGTCACTGGATAAGTATATATTTCACAAAGGGCTGCAGAAAAATGATGCGGAGTTGGATTGGAGCACACTGTATGGCATTGTTATCGGCGTGGGCCGAGGCTAGAGTACCTGCATCGAGGCTGCAATACAAGGATTTTGCATTTTGACATAAAACCACACAACATTCTTTTAGACAATGAGTTCTGCCCCAAAATCTCAGACTTTGGGCTAGCCAAGCAATGCAGGGCCAAGGAGAGTCATGTGTCGATGACAGGCGTGAAGGGGACAGTAGGGTTCATGGCACCTGAAGTAATATTTAGAAACATTGGCAAGGTTTCTCACAAGTCGGATGTTTATAGCTTTGGAATGCTGGTTCTTGAAATGGTGGGAGAAAGAAAGAACCCGAATGAAGGAGTAGTGGGGGAGAGCAGTGAGAGTGTAGAGTACTTTCCTGATTGGATATACAAGGATCTTACACAATGTGAAACAGATGAAGGCTGTAGTTGGGGCAATACAGAGGAAGAAGAGGAAATGGCAAGAAAAATGATAATTGTGGGGTTGCATTGCATTCAGACATTGCCTGATGACAGGCCTTCGATGAGTGATGTGGTAGCGATGCTAGAAGGGAGTATTGATGGCTTACAGATTCCGCCAAAACCAACCTTGTTTGGACCTCCTCCTGCGGCTGCGCTGCCTCGACTTTCTTTTTCTGCTCCTTCTTCTTCTTCATCGACATCGTCTTTATGAAACTGGGATTAGCTTCCCTCTTCTTGCTTGTTCCTTGCTGTTTGGACATATTCCTTTTATGCCTGAACGCCGAGTGTTAGTTTAATACTCCAGAAGAAGCAGCATAACAACAACCAATTACCCCTGCTTGAACACTCCTAGATTTGACATCACTTTTCCTTTCAGTAAACACAATTGACTATTGAAACTTATATGATTTGATGGCAAGCAGGGAAGAATTTTGATTGAATTCAAGGTTGCAGTATTATTGTTTACAATTAACGAGACTTGGTTGACATTTCCTATTCCTTCTGGAGAACTGAGAGAAGGGAAACTATTGCGGGTTACCAGAATTCAAATTCAATTGCAAAAATAACCGAACCACCACAATTGAGATAACTTCATCGGATTATACCTTTTCGATAAATATTCTTCATTATTGATGCTGGATTCCGAATGAGGTGACGTGTTCGCGCGAGCTGGGCTGAGGAGCCTCACCGACCCAAGCTGGTACGTATATACCAGAACCTAACACTAGTGTGGTGGTTGGCCAAATCAACTCTGAAGTTTTAAGACTCAGATCGAAGAGTAGAGGTGACGAGCTAGAAGTTTAGTGAAGAGTTTGTGTACCTTTAGAAAAGGTTTGTTCGTAAGCCTTGATGGTCAGAGTTCATACTCACCAGCAAGAGGATGTTCCGCCAGCAACAAGAATTTCCTATGAGCAGAATTGTCCTTTTGTTGAATGTTGGCGGATATTATACCGAGCAAACTCTGCCCGAGGTGGATACCGAGCCAACCTGCTCTCGACACGAGGTTGCACCAAGTATTGCAACCTGGTCAGAGTTAGTATCTTTGAGATTCTAATGGAGAAATTTTTGTTTGAACAACTTAGCTGGAAACTATTTGAGCGAGAGGGACTACCACTTTAAAGCCATGTGATACAGTGAGTCCCCACTTCCTACCCCATATGACTTATTCATAACACATATCTTCCGTCAAAGCAAGTAATCAATTCATATATCAATTGGTTGCCTAAAGTCGTCGTCTCTCTCTTCTTCATTTTTTTAAAATTTTGCTCTGACCCTTACGTTGTTCAGAAGCTTACAAAGATTAAAGTTGACCCCACATGGAAATGTCTCCTTTATCTCCCTTTTCCATTTCTTTTTTTCTTTCTTTTTTTCTCTTGACCAAGTTAAGTTTTTGCGCCAGTCAACTAACTATGCATCCATTAACTTCCAGGTTTCCTTTCCTTCCCCCTCGACTTTTCTTCGACTCTGTGAGTCTGTTTCTCATTCCCAACAGCCAACACCCTAAACCATTTCAGTGATTCCTATATCATAACTTCTTCTTCTCCCAAATTATTTCAAAACCAGATTTCTGTTCCCTGAAAATGAACTCCAGATTGTTTCCATTTCGTCCTTTACACCTTTCTCTGGCTTTTATGCTCCTCATGCTGCTGAATTCTTCCCCTGCTTCCTCTGCTTTTTATGGAGAATGGTTCTTGAACTGCAATGATCCGTTGAAGTGCGAGAGTATTGGTACGCTGGAATTTCCTCTCTGGAGAAATAACCGAACAGGAACTTGTAGTTATCCTGAGACAATGAAGGTCAATTGCGATGGAAGCCGCGGCACAACCATAGAAATTTTGGGAGCGGAATACGAGCTCCTGAGTTTTAATACCAATGATCAAATTCTTATAATAGGTGAAATCGACTTTTCAGATGGATTTTGTTCGAAAAATATTTCAAGTTACATCTATGGGATCATACCTCTGTACTATTACTGCCAAATCCCAGACAAAAGTACTTGTTCTGTAACTCAATTTAGTTACATGCCATTTCAAAACATAACTGCTATTGCTGATGCATATTGTATGATGAGTGCAATAGTGCTAATTTCGCCAATGTGGTTAAATGAACTTGGTGGTCTGCAAAATGTAGCGCGGCGTATCAGAGAACAGTTTGATTCCGATCTGAAGGTTGATGCTCAAGCATGTAGAAGCTGCAGTGTTTCTGGTGGTATCTTTGGCTATGAGGACTCCATAAACTATAATCCTTTTTTTTTCAGTCAAGCAAAATGCTTCTGCAAATCTTCTTCTAATGGTTTTGAACTCTGTTCTTCCTCACGGGTTGCAGCACCAGCAACATCTCCATCCGGATCCGGTATGTATTCAAACTCTGCCCTCATGACCTGTTTTTGTTTTCCCTTCAAGATTATTGCTGCCATTAGTTCTATCTGGGTTTCATCCTAAGTGATCATTAGTCAACACTATGATCTATTTTCAACCAACAAATTCGTGAAATGAAAACAATTTATGCTACTTCATGTTTTCTTTTACAGGAAAGTCAAAATCGCTCAAGAAAATATTTATCATAGGTACGACAGACTTCTAGCTTTCGCTAAAAGTTCATTACCGACCTTTCCCTCTCTTCATTTCCATTTCACTGCTTTTTTTTTCCTTTAACCATTCACCAAGTTTCAACGTTGCATTATTGCTCTACTGATTGAAACCCCTTCTGCAGTTGCAATTTCTTCAGGAAGCATCATTCTGGTAATCTCCATCATCATCTTCACCTGCTACGCAAGAAAAAGCATCTCAAGCAAGGATGAAATCGACGAGATCATCAAAAGATACTCCATACACACCCCGAAGCGATACAGTTACTCAAAGCTGAAGAAAATTACATGCTCCTTCAAGAACAAGCTTGGACAAGGAGGATTTAGCACTGTCTACAAAGGAAAGTTATCAGATGGTCATGATGTGGCCGTGAAACTTTTGAATGACAAAGAGAACAGCCAAGACTTCATGAACGAAGTTATTAGCATCACCAGAACTTCGCACGTAAACATAGCCACGCTCTTGGGTTTCTGCTACGAGCGCAACAAAAGAGCTCTAATTTATGAGTATATGCCAAAAGGGTCATTAGAAAAGTATATATTTAACAAAAGGTTGCAAAAAAATGAGGTGGTGTTGGATTGGAACACGTTATACAGCATCATAATCGGTGTGGCTCGAGGGTTAGAGTACTTACATCGTGGCTGCAACACAAGGATTTTGCATTTTGACATAAAACCACACAACATTCTTCTGGACAAGAACTTCTGCCCCAAGATCTCAGACTTTGGACTTGCCAAGCAATGCAAGGCCAAAGAGAGTCACGTATCGATGACAGGTGTAAAGGGGACGGCAGGATTCATGGCACCGGAAGTGATATTTAAAAATTATGGGAAGGTTTCCCACAAGGCTGATGTTTATAGCTACGGAATGCTGGTAACTGAAATGGTGGGTGAAAGAAAGAATCGTCGGAATGAAGGAGTGGAGGAGAGCAGTGAAGAGTATTTTCCTGATTGGATATACAATGATCTAAAAGATGGAGGGCTGTGGTGGGGGAACACAGAGGAAGAAGAAGAAATGGCAAGAAAAATAATTATTGTGGGGTTGCATTGTATTCAGACATTGCCAGACGATAGGCCATCGATGAGTGATGTGGTGGCTATGTTGGAAGGGAGTGGTGATGGCTTACAAATTCCGCCCAAACCGACCTTGTTTGGACCTCCTACAACTTCAACTACGCTGCCCCATCCTTCTTCTTCTTTCTCTTATTCTTCATCAACCTCGTCTTTATGACTAATTTATACCAAATACCAATTAGCTTGCTTTCTTCCTTTTTTCTTTTCTATCTTGTAGTCGAATTGGATCCTTTCCCCTGTTTTTCTTTTTTATTCTGTGTTGAATATTTCATTTCCTACAAGTCTTAATTCATGTTGCCTTTGGTGGGAGGAAAGGAAGTCTCCTATTTTGCTGTAGAAAGTAGATTTTTGCAATTGAATTATCGTTTTTCTGATCATGTACACTAAAACTCGTTCTTCAGTCATTGCAATTGGTTCTAGAAGAAACATCACTGTGGAATAATTTCCATTACTACGCAGGATGAACGGGTTTTTACTTTTTACATCTCAATAATCCTTACGAAAGTTGAAGCTTGGAAAGTTCCACGTCGCTGCAGGTCTGGTCTCCCTGGTCAATGACTCAGATTCGAATATTGCTTTTCCTGAGCTAAACAATTGACTGATTCAAATTTACATGGTTTGATTTTGATGGGAGGAATTTTAATCTGTTTAAACAACTTACTTAGCTGGAGTGGTTGAGCGAGAGGGATTGCCATTGATCCATTTTATATCATTCCGTTGACCGAATCATTACACAGAAGCTCTGACTTCTATTTTGTTAATGTATCACTGTCGGCAAAGAATAGAAAATTGTTAGCTGATCATGTCTGTCTGCTAGCTCCTGAAAATGATCAGTGACTTGTTGTTCATCTCCTTGATGGCGTTTAATTTTTTGCCATGTTTCAGCGAAGACGCCCTCGATGAATTTAAAGCTTGCAGTGTGAGTTACAATTGCGGAGAATTGGTTAACATCACGTATCCATTTTGGGGAAATGAGAGGCCGGAATTGTGCGGGCGGCGAGAATTGGAGCTCAAATGCAAAAACAAGCGAACCACCACTATTGAAATCAATTCTGTGGAGTATAACGTTCTGGAAATAGAGCAGTCGTATAATGGAATGAGGATCGCAAGATCAGACGTGTCCGAGAGTGTATGCCCCAAAAATCAGATGAAAACTGGGAGTGGGATTCCGGAATTGGGATATCCGTTCGAAAATTTTTGGAACAGTGGGAATAATATCTCCCTGTGGTACAATTGCTCGGTGCAAAAGGGAATTTCGGAGAGTTACAGATTCTGGTGTGGGGGGGAAAAGGAGGGGAGAGTGAATTATGGGTTTGGACCAATGGATGCGAATTTGACACTAAATTTGGAAGGCCAAGTGTGTGAAATGAACATCAATGTTACGGCGGATAGCTTGACAGGGGAAGGTGGAAATAACAGGACGGCGGTGCTGGAGAACTCCGTGAGACAAGGGTTCTTTGTGAGTTACTTCCAGGAGAAGAAGTGGTATACGATTGCCTGCGAAGTATGCAATGACGACGGCGGAATTTGCGGAGGAAACGCGACGTACGCATTTTACTGCACTTGTGCAGGCGGAGATGCACATCCCTACCGCTGCTTACCTACTACTCCTCCTCCTCCTTCTCCTCCTCCTTCAAGTACGTCTCATTCTCCTTCTTCCATTGCATCAAATACCATTATTCATTACCTTTTCCATTGAATCTCAATCTAAACTACTCACACCCAAATACTGTCTCTTCATGTTGACCTCATTCTGATTTTGTGTTGTTAAGGAATCAATAACACTGATATATATAACTAGGTTTAAATATTGCATATATTTTAGCTACACATCACAAATCCATCCATGAAATCTCAAATCTATTCCTTCACAGCAACAAAACCAAATGCTTCATGTTTTCTTTTGCAGGAACGTCTTCCAGTTTGTCGAAGAAAAAATCATTAATCATAGGTACTACATGCTTCTTCCATCTTTTGCTAAAATTTCAGAACCGACCTTCCTCTCTCTTCATTTTCCTTTTACTACTGCTACTTATTTGATCCATTCAATCACCACATTTCTGCATAGCGTTATTGTTTTGCTGTGATCATGTAAATTGAAACCCTTAATTTCTTCAGTTGCAATTGCTACTGGATGCGTCATTTTGATGATCTCCATCATCATCTTCATCTACCACACATCTCAAACATCAAACAGAGACAACATTGAAGAAATTATAAAGACATATTCCACACGAACACCCAAGCGGTACAGTTACTCACAGCTAAAGAAAATCACAGACTCCTTCAACAACCAGCTTGGCCAGGGAGGATTTAGCACCGTCTACAAAGGAACTTTACCGGATGGACGCCAAGCGGCGGTGAAACTTTTGAACGAATCCAGAGATCAAACTGGTCAAGATTTTATGAATGAAGTTGTTAGCATCACCAGAACTTCGCATGTGAACGTAGTCACTCTCTTGGGTTTCTGCTACGAGCGCGACAAAAGAGCTCTGATTTATGAGTATATGCCAAAAGGGTCATTAGATAAGTACATATTTAACAAAGGGTTGCAGGAAAAAGATGTTGCGGTGTTGCACTGGAACACGCTTTATAGCATCATTATGGGGGTGGCTCGAGGGTTAGACTACTTGCATCGCGGCTGCAGCACAAGGATCGTGCATTTTGACATAAAACCACACAACATTCTTCTGGACGATGAGTTCTGCCCCAAGATCTCAGACTTTGGGCTTGCCAAGCAATGCAGGGCTACAGAGAGTTACGTGTCGGTGACGGGCATGAAGGGGACGGCAGGATTCATGGCGCCGGAAGTAATGTTTAGAAATGTTGGGAAGGTCTCCCACAAGTCTGATGTTTATAGTTATGGGATGTTGGTTCTTCAGATGGTGGGTGAAAGAAAGAGCCAAAATGAAGAGCAGTTTCCTGATTGGATATACAAGGATCTTGCAGAGAGTGAGAAAGATGGAGGGCGTGGCCTACGGTGGGGCAACACCGAGGAAGAAGAAGAAAAAGCAAGAAAATTGATTGGTGTGGGTCTGTGTTGCATTCAGTCGTTGCCGGAGGAGAGGCCGTCGATGAGTGATGTGGTGGCGATGTTGGAAGGCAGTGTTGATGGCTTACACATTCCACCAAAATCGGCCTTGTTTGGACCTCCAGCGGCTCAGACGTCAACGACCATTCTCACTGATTGCCCTTTTAACTGATTCAGTACTTGCACGTTGCAATTGCTTCAAGGAAGAAGCCTTTATTTCTACGGTGCTCTTTAGAAATCACTGCAATGACTGCCCTAATTTCTAAACACCATAGCTGCTAAGCCTCACAAGAATCGTGAGAACTGGTTGCCGATGATGCTCTATAAATCTTATTTGTCATTCTTCCTTTCTCTCTGCAAATGTTGGCGTTCACCTAAAAAAATATAGGTTTGCGCAAAACCTAAAACTCTAATATACCATTTGTTAGGGATAAGAAACCAACCACGCATCCACGTCTAAACTCTCGTGGTTTTGCACTTGGTATCATCCAAGAGGCCTCAGTTTTTGGGCTTAACAGTAACAGTCTTTTTCAAAGGCCTATTATGAAATATACCCCCTCCCCATTTTTATGTTTTGTAAACATTTGGTGACTATCACTGTTCATTTCAAATTACTATCCTACCCCTACGTAACATCTAGCCTTTTTTGGATACTTAAAAGATCCGACCTTTTATGTGCAAATGGTTGGTTGACGTCCAATTCCTTTTATCCCAATTCCAAACAACAAGAATTCTTAAATTTCTTATACATAGTTTCCAGCGTGAAAAAAGGTTTAATGTTGCTCCATTCCTAACCCCAACCTAAAACTATCATAAATCCAAAGGTATTATTATTGCATCATTATTTAATTTTATTTTCCTATGAACCTCTAGCAATTTTAATTTCATAACAATCAGCTATTAAAATTTAATCTTTTTAACCTCAAATCAAAATCATGATATTAGCACAAAGAAGAGAGAAAGAAAAGGATAAACAATGATATAATAGAAAAAATTAAATATTGCAATTTAACCCTTCATGGAATTACAGAGTATAAAAGATGGCGGTTGGTGGAAGAACAGAGTATCAAAAAATGGTGGTTGCTTTGAGTAATTGTACATCCAACTGTATTATTTATGACTAGTGACTGAGTACAAGTAAAATCTTATCCAAAATTGGACCATAAGACAGCTAATTCAGTAACTGATGATAGGCTTGCTTTTCTTAAAAACAAGTAAATGATAAAGGAAATAGTGCAAGTAAATAATTTAGCTTCCAAATAAAGCAACTCCCTAGCTCGAACGCCAATGAGAGAAGGATTCCGCTTAACTCCAAAAATATAGCCGTTGGAGGATGACCGCAAATCAAACAAAATAGAGCCGTTGGAAGTTGGAAGAAGGTGAAAAGAAGAGAAGCTGGTAACTAAGAGTAAAGAGTCTGCACAAATTGGTTTTAATTTACATTAATGTTACGCATATATTTTGATTTGAAATCCCGGCCGTTTCTCTGCAATATCCTATCGCGGTTATATATAGGAGATAAAAAGCAAGCGGAGAGTAAAAGGAGGCGCAGCAGTTTATGGTGGTTGTTGGTGCCACTAATACAAAGCTCTGCTGCATGACAGATACATAACTAATTAGAGGAAATAATATTATATATACGAGAGAGATCGTGGAGGGAGGGAGAGAAAGAGAAGAATTTGGCATTGCTTAAATTCGAAAATAAACACAAACGAAATTAAAATAAAAATGCGAGGACAGAAGAGTAGTAGTCCATAAATGGAGTGCGGAAATTGGTTGGCAATTTTATTTCCAAAATCCTTTGAAAGATTTAAGAAGCAGCTACCCATAATTACAGTGAAAATTGCCCTCAATATTATACTGATCCGAAGAATTGGAATCCCAATCTCGGCATTCAAGTAATTGCCCACTTATCAACTCGTAGCTACTTTCAAACGCTGATTTCTCCATTACATAATCACTTTCTTCATTCCCATATCCCTCGTTTCCTATATCAATCCAACACAACATACATAATATATCATTCATTCATTAATCCCTTTCAAATCAATAAAAATATTATAAACCAAATTTAGCCTAGCTATATACCTTGTTTTAGCAACAAGATCTCCCTGGAATTCGGTTCGAAATCTTGTAGCGCGTGCCAGTTGTCGTATGCTTCTCTCCTCAAACTCTTTATGTATTCCTATATGATATTATTATGTAAAAATGGAATATTATTAGTTGATGTAAGAAGAGAAAAAATGGTGCTAATAATGAATTAATTGATGAAAAAAATGGGGACCTCGGGAATATTGTGGAGGTCTCGAGATGAATAAACTTGTCCCCCCAGCACAGCTCGAACCACTCCACAAATGGCGTTCAAGAAAACTATGGAACTTGGTCCGCGAAACATGTACAGCTTGTTTCCCAATTCGCATGTCTTTGCATGTTTCACAGTTGCTTCCCACATCCTCTCCGACATTCCCACTCCCAAAATCTACACAACAAATTAAAAACCAATTAGCTTAGCTTGTTAATTAAAATTATAATGAGAGATATAAAAGAAGAGTGTATTAATTAAATTACCCACCGTTCTTAGCTTTTGTGGGTCGATCGTATAGAGCTTTAAGAAGGCTTGGACTGTCTTGATGTTGTGATTGCTTAGCTTTCTGTGGAACACTCCTTCTTTGCCAATCTTTTCTAGTCTCCATACTTCGTCGTTCAACATTGGTGGATAATGCTTTTTGTACACTTCAATCATCCAAAACCAAAATATCAAACAAATATGCAAATGAAGAGAAAACAGAGCATGCGTCCTATTTTGTTTTTTAAAACATATCTTTAAATCTATCATATTTATTTAACTCTCTTTTTCTTTTAACCACCATAACTTTAACTTTTAAATTTTATGTTAAAATATTGTCTGGGTACATGCATTTTTAGAATTACTTCTTTTAGTTTCCGTAATTTAAAAATTTTCATTTTAGTTATTGTACTTTAAAAAAATGATCATTTTAGTCTCTATTTGCAAAATTTTAACACAAATTTTACGCATAATGAAAACTATAATGTTTATATTTTAAGAATATATTGATTTTAGTATTGCGTTGAAATTGTGATAGAAAAAAATGAGATTAAGAATAAAATTAAGGCGCTTTTTAAAAATATAGGGACCAAGATGAACATTCTGAAAATACAGGATTAAAATGAACTAAAATTGAAAACACATGAACAAAATGAACCAAAATTGAAAGTACGGGTATAAACTAATATTTTAACCTGAATTTTATTCTAATATATAATAGTAATGGAAAATACTTTAATAAGTATACCATTAAGTTATTAAGTTTTTGACCGATTGGAAAAAAATAGAAATTTATCAAATAGAATTGAGTAAATATGTATGTATAAAAATATTATTATATTTTACTTTTTTATTAAAAAAGTTACAAAGGTGACTTTTAATTGACCTCATGCTTGTAATTAATATCATTTTTGTAAAATTTTAAACTCTATATATATATATATATATATATATATAATATTTTTTTTTGGGTACTACTTTTCTAACTCTCTATAAAAATGGAGAGAGGAAGTGATTTTTTCTCTTTTTCTTTCTTTAAATATATAGTGGTAAAAATTTTAGTGGTGGACAGACCCTACGTGGGAAACATTATTCTAATATTAAAAAGAAAATCTTTTTTTTTTTGGGGCATATGAGGCGGCTGTGTATGTTGAAGGTTGAATGGAAAAGGCCGAAATGGGTTTGTTGAATTTTGAAAGCGATGTTTGGTTTGAGAAATAACATTTCTAATTTTGTTTTAGGAAAAACCCTTCATTTTCTTATTGGCTTAAAAAACGAATATAGCTTCCTACCAAACGGGCAGATACCATAAAAATAGAATAAAATAAAAATAACTAATTTAATTATCTAAAAAAACATTAGAATACTCACATTCTCCACGGTGATCTTTGACCACAAATGGGTCGGTTATAGCCTCTCGGATCCGTATGCCCTTATCGCGGTCCGACCCGGAAACAATTCGGACTCCGAGCCTAAATTTCCTGCTCCGCATCCAGCTAGAGTTATCCGTGAACTCAATTTCTCCGATGGTTGCAGCGCCGTGGCGGAGGGTTATATTCATGTCGCCGTGAAGCAGCGGCCTCTTTCCAGACCTCTCCTTCACAATGCTAGCATTGAATTCCTCCGGCGTCCAGTATTCTCTATCACCGGCCGGAAAATCGCCGTCCAGAACCACAATTTCTATTTTGACCGACTGCCACATCGGCGACGCCGGATCTCCTCCGGCGTCCTCGAGCACGAGCCGAAGCGGCTGCCCTTCAACATCCGTAATTTTGCTTCCGGTAAAAATTTTAGAAGGCAATTTATTCAGGAAAACCAGCTGATAACTGGACGGCTCCAGAGCCTGAATCCTCAACGACGAAGCCCTCGTCAATGGCCGTGTATAACGATTTAAACATCTTTCAACTTCTTCATTCACCTGCACATGTCCGCCCAAAAATTACGCACAATCAAAACAAAAGCCCTAAATTAATTTTACAGAACTCCATTTATATATATAAATTTAGAAATACCACTCGTCTGAGCAACGGTTCCAATGCCTTTGACAAATTCCTGAGCGAATTCACCATCACAACTTCTCCGATTACCCTGCCAAAATTAGACACATAATTATTTTAACCAAATGAACAACAATCGGAGAAGAACTTATGAGAAAGCTCCATTGTGATACACATACGAAGCAAAAGTTTGGCGTGGACGCTTCTCAGGAGGCTGATCCGAGCACGACTCTGTTTCACAGAACAATCTCTTGGCCGCCATTTCTAAATTCTTTTAATAATCCAGAGAGGGCAATTTAGTTCAGCCATGGATCAGTATCCTTCAATTTATATAGTGCCGCCTACTTTAAAAAAGAAACGAATAAAAAAAAAGATTGAAGGAGACATGTTGTTGGGAAGTCCGCAATCCATGTGAAAGAGCAGATACGGAATTAAATTAATAAAATATTGAAGTAGTAATTTCTGAGAAAGTTCAAGGAAATTGCAATGGGGTTTCAAATGGAAGAAAGTTATATTTAATTTGGATGACTTGGCGTCAACTCCCGAAAGTCGACTCTCTCTCTCATCCAAGTCTTTGATAAAAAGCTTTGATTTTTGGTACAATAAACTATTTTCATTCTACCTTTGAATATTATAACTGCTACTCGATTCCATCCAATTCCTAAAGTTGATTCAATATTTTTTTATGACCTACTGATCTACTTAATCCGGTTTGTGTGTAAAGTTTGAAATGGAAGAAATTTCTAGGAACTTTCTTTGATTGAGGCAACAGTTACAAGAATCATTATGGGTTGAATATCTAGTCCTTTTCCCCTTTTTCTGATTATGGTTGTATACCTGTTTAACAAATAATTCCTAACTTAATTATAATATGCAAAGCATAATTTTTTAATAAATATTTTATTCCAGCGTGGTTTATAAAGTTTCATGCGTATCTTTTCTTTTCTAGGTATGTTGAATTCTACTTATAAGATCAACTCCTCTGTCTGGAAAAAAAAAAAAAAAACTTACGAATGTCAACTAATTTTATTGAACAATTTTTTTTTACCACAACACAACAAGTGAGGTGAGAGATCAAACTCATAACCAACATATTTGTCAATTATAACTGAGTTATGTTCGCTTTAACTATCATACAAAATTTGACTGACAATAAATTTGTATTACTAATATAGTCTAATAACATTTTGCGGTTTCTTTTTGCATGTCATCACCTTGATTTATTAGACCTTCTCCTCCGAGAAAAAATAGACTCCTCCGCTCGTATATACTTCTGCATAAACAACTATTTTTACCTATGTATTTCTTTATTGTATTATCTACTTCTTAAAATAATTTCTAAAAAAAATACATATACTTTTATTTTTTGAAATTCGACTAATAATTAAAATATATTTTTTAGAAAGTTAAAAAATATTATAAGAAAATAAACATATAACTTTTTTTAACAAAATCGCTATGAATGAATCTAAAAATTTGTAAATTGTCTGTTTTAGGGTATTTTGAATAAAATATATTTTAATCTTTTTTTCAATCTAAAATTTTTTTCTACAAATAATCGACATATGTTTTTAACCAATATTACAAGTTTTAATCTCCCACTCCCAATAATCCTACTAAAAAAATCGGTATTTTTCCACTCTGAGTGATAAAATAAGTATTGTCTTTGAGATATAAAAGGAATGGTTGCTGGGAAAATTTTCAATTTTATTGATTTTCCATTCAGTTGTCTGCCGTGCCAAGTTCTGTAATATAAAATTGATGGGTATTTTTTAAAAAATATTTATTCTGTGCACAATTTTTAACAAAATTTATTTATTTTTTTTTTTTTGACGTGGAAAAAATATTTAAAAATTTTATACTCAGTCTTTCTCCCCCATCCGTCTCTCCGAAATATGAAATAGAATTCACATCAAGAACAAGAACAAGAATGATCACGATTCACCAATACTTCCTCATTCTCATTTGGTGATCAAAGAGCCACTATGGTAAACAGAATTACCAAATATTAGTTACAAAACAACCAACCGTACTCCAACTAATTACAACGCAAAACACACTTAGTTTAACATTAACTCTGCCCATCTATTAATCATACTTAATGAGCTACCTTAATACTCCGCCGCTCTCAGATCCCCGTCGGCGGCCACCGTACTTGAAGAACGCGTGAACCGGAGCTGAACCACGAACGACTAGACTAGATCAGGTGGATGAACCAGATTTCATAACTTTTGATCTGACACCGCACCACGAACGCACCAGATCTGAAGTTTTGCACGCACGATCTGATCGAAGAAATGAAAAAAAAAAAAAAATACAGATCTGAGTGCTTGCGTTCGTATTTGAGAGAGAGACTATCGGGAAGAAGCAGATCTGCACACTCTATCTCCGGCGAGGCTTTGGCGGAGGCGGAAGAGGTTCGTTCCTCTGGGAGACAGAGAGGGAGAGAATGAGAGAGACAAGAGAGTGAAAAAAGATTTAAATACATTTTTCCAAAAAAGAAAAAATAAATACTTAAGGGCAGGAGGAACCCGTGCTGTCTGGACACGTGGCACAAGAAATTGACAGTATTTTATTTAGTAATTCTTGTTACTTTCTAACCAGATAGCTGGCACAATAAGAAGTTGAGCTTCCATTTTCTATATGGATTAACATTTAAAAAAAATTATAACGACTAAAATGTAATTTAATATAATTAAAAAAATGAGAAATTCAAAATTAGAATAAAGAAATTAGAAAATAATTTTAGACATAATTAAAAATAACTATCATAAAAATAATACAGATTTACCAAAAGAAAAAAAATAGATGTCCCAACCTTAGGTGTAAAAAAGGAATATGTGTAAATAATCCTAACCTTATGTGTCAATTTCTTCTATTTGCTCAATGTCCTTCAAGTGTGTGTCAAGTTGATCCATATCTATGTGCTTAATTCTCAATGTCCCTTGTGTCTATTTTCTACCAATTATTAGTGTCTAATTGTAACACTTATGTTATACAAATTGCCTATAAGTAGTGGCAATTTATAGTTCATTCGTGAGTGAAAAGTTTAGTGGATTTTGGTGGAAAATCTATATTGAATTTCTAAAGGAAATTTATGTTTCATTTTCTAAATTTATCTTTTCTATTTTCAATTTTAATTTCTAATTTTAGTTTTATATTTTATCAAATCTCATATTTTTTAATTATTCGTGATTCGTACTGGCTCATTTTACTTCATAGTTTTACAACAAAAACAACTATTTTAATGAGTTTAAAAGTCCAGGAAAGAATTAAGAAAAATGATTTACTCCGTCGGGTTTGTCTCGTTCGCCGTCCGGGACGACATTAAGAATCCTGTCGGCATTTAGACATTTGAGAGGCATAAAAAAGTTGAGCCGGACCTACACGTCGTAAGAAAGATTACGTCAGCGGATATACTACAAAATTTCCCGTACATTTGGAGCCTGCCACTGCCAGACAAAGTAAAGTGTGGGGTCCAATGCGGCTTCCGTATTTCCACACGCTGTTAGATGGACTGGATCAAATCAAGTTAAATCTTCCGAACCGTTTCATACGCGTTCAAACCGGACCGGCCACACAGCACTTTTTATTCTTTTCAAAAATAGTGTATATATTTAAAAATAAAAATAAAATCTTATATAGCCAACGTAATTATTTCTTTTCTAAACTTTTAAATTTAATTACTGAGAGTTTCGTAATAATTTCATTCTAATTCTCAATATTCTTTTTTATAAAAACTAAGTGTACTTCGCGGTATTAATCTATTGCTTTATGTATTGGAAATATATGAACATGGTTAATGAGTATAAATATTTAAATGAATTGAAAATAGAATGTGAACTTTGGGCCTCTTTTTTTTAATCTGAAATGAATCCTACCCTACAAAAAAAAACAGAAATTATTGAAAACATATACATATAGGGAATGAAGCTACGTAAAGACTAGTGTTAATAACTTAGAAAGAAATTGATCTACATTACCAAGTCAATGAAAAAGTCAAGTCAGGCAAAGAACATGACTGGAGGGGCAAGTTCCAGCAGCCGATCCAAAGCAGTTTCCAAGAACTTCCTCGCAAACAGATGGCAAATTCTACTTTTATTTCCATTGTAATCGCACGTGCTTCCGCTCCGGATCCTTTCCAAAAGCCCCACCGTGACGTTGCCGCTCTCGAACCCGGCCGGATGAGGGCCCTGTTTCGACCAGTCGGCCCAAGTCAGCGTCCGGTTCGAGTTCCTCCCCCCGAACCGGATGCTCGTTACCGTCGCCAAGTAGTGCTCGTCCGATATGCAGTTGGGGCGGCAGTGCTTTTCGAAGAGTGGGAAGTACTTCTGGTCCGCCACCACCTCCGTCGCCGTCCCTCGGTCCATTTCGAACCACTGGGACCCTTTCCGCCACTGGGCCTCTGTGATTGTGGGCTTCATGTTGGGCCTGTAGCGTCGGCGGCCCAACCGGCCTGGTAAGTCGAAGGACTCGACGAAGATTTGGGCCGAGCCCACAAGGTAGTTGTAGACTGTGGTGAAATTGAAGACGGGGATGCAGGTCTCGGAGAGGAGGACGAACCGTTGGTTGGAGAAGTCGAGCAGCGCGTTCGCCAACAGCCGCCGCTCCGCTTGCATCATGCTCGGCTGCCCCCATTCCACCTCCTGTCATTTTTTTTTAATTCTTTCCATTAACATCTAAATTAATCTTTGTTTATTTAAATAATTTACAAAATATAGGATTAAAAGATGTGTAGTAGCCAGAGAAGGAAATAAGTAAGAAGATTAAGAACATCTATCTACAAAAATTTTCAATCTAAATGAGTCATATGATGACTAAGGAGGAAATTTATAAACTTTGGGACTAAAATACAAATGAAATTAGATTTTAGGTGCTAAAACTATATTTTAATATATATTTTGAAGATTAAGATCATGTATTGAAGGTTGCTTTTTTTAATATATATATATATACATATTTGAAAAAATTTAGTATGGGAATAGGAAACTACCCAACAAAAAATTTCAATCAAAATAATACCAACGGTATTAATTTATTTTTTCTTTAAAGAATTGAATTCAGTTTATATTTAATTAAATTTTTGTTATAAGTACTCCAGCAGAAATGGAGGCATGGTTTGTGGCAGATCTTGTAATTAATCCACCTTAAAAGCATTATATTGGAAAAACTGAATTACATGTTTTTTTTTAAATGGTTTAACCATTCGAACTTATGAATTCTCCCTCAATTATAGTTGAACTAACCTCGACGAATTACACGTTACATCATAATGTTTTTATTTTTCTACGAATTATACTGCTACACTATTCATAAGAGTGATTTAAAACTTTCTTGATTTTAATTTGTAAAACTTTTGATGCCAACCCATATCCAAAATAATATATATCTTTCCATATCCAAAAAAATTTCTTAAAAATGACGGAAGTTTTGACAGTAAGTAAACTGACCTTACTAGGAATTGTACGGCCATAAAAGACGGAAGTTGTGGGGTGAGTTCCATTGAAGGAAGGATCAGAATGGACATAAATGGAGTACAATCCCTGATTTCCATGGAAGAATCGCTCCCAAAGAGGAGCCAACGGCAGCGGCCCTCTGCTCAGAAACATAAACGCCACCTTCGCCGTCGTCTTCACCGGAAATTTTGTGATCCGGGGAACCACCGAAGCCCTCCACAGCAACTCCTGGTCGCTCATCTCGTGGGCCACGCGCTCCGGGCTCCAAAATTCCCTCAACCCCATCACCGGCGCCGGCGGAGGAGCTGGTGGCGACAGCTGGATGTTGAGCTGGAAGGCGGAGGAGAAACGCGTGACGTAAAAATTAAAGGTGATCCCTAGGGCTAAGCCTATGCCGAAGACGAGAAAGTGAGATACAACAGTGGTGAGGTGGAGTTGAACGGCGTGGAAGAGCTTCGCCGTGGACTCCGCCATATGCGGCTGCTGCTTAATTAATTAAGCCTGAGCGTGGACAAAGGCAAATATCATTTTATTCATAGTCTTGGATATTAATTTTTCTGTAGTTGGGTTATAATCTCACACTTTTAATGGGGGAGGCCGAAGAGAAGAAAAAGAAGGTTGCTGACCACTAACTAGCTCTAAGCTTGTATAATTTGGTACATGTTTATTCAATAAAACAACATATATATTATTATTTATTTTATTGTCGAATATTAACTACAACTACAACCCAAATGATAATAATAGCGCTATTAATTAATTGATCCATCATGATTTTTGGTATACATATTCGAGGCTACTACCTAGCACGTACTCGAAGAAAATCTTAAAGGTGTCCATGATATCTTAACTTTTGTCTTAGGAAGATATGTTGAATTTTAAGGATAAATATGGATGAGTTATGCTAGGGCTGAAATAACGCTCAAACCTATCAGCAAACCATAGAAAAATCTAATAAATCGGAATAAGTCATCTAAGGCTCTTGGACACGACACATGAAGTTTGTAGGTAGGGTCGTCATACACCATAGATGCCCCAAGCAGTCAAGCTGACCCTATGGGTCGAGTCCCTTAGACCCTCATCTATGAGACAAGTCCACTCGGTTAACCTCGTTCTCTTGATTTTTTTTAAGGCCTATCGAACCCTCGAGTCTAGTTCCTCAAATTTTAGAGAATAGAAAAGGAAAGATATATTAGTTTTTCTTCTCTATTAATAGAAAGAAAGTCACGTAATCAGTATGTTGGACTAGCACCAAATCAGTATGTATTCCTTTTTGTCTTTTGCAAATTTCGTCAAAATTTGTTAATTAAGAAGAGCATTGCGAATTCTGTAATTCTACAATCAAATATTTTTTTTTAATTTTAATGACATAAATTCCATTTGGTTGAAAATAAAAATGATATAACTTGCTTCATTCATAACTAGTTAGAAAATTTGAAAGATTTTTATTGGAACGAGACCTTCTCGGAGTTAAAAAATCATGTATAAAAACAAATTATAATTTAAAACAATTTGGACAAAATATCAAACATTAGCTTAATTAGCTCGGTGTAAATAGCACCTATCTTTGATTAAGATATCATGAGTTTAAATTCGTCCCCTGTATATATACCCTATGTATATATATAGTTTATTATATATATATATATATATATAATTTTAAATGAAATATGTCTTTAACCGATTTCAATTTAAGTAAGAGTTCTAGTTCCCAATATACATATAGTTTTAAATGAAATATGTCTTTAACCAGTTTTCAACTTAGGAAAGAATTCTAGTTCCCAAAAGGATTTCTACCTTAAATTACACAAATTTACTAATCACAAACCTATAAATAAAAATCAACAATACCCTACACGAATTTAAAATTTTTGTATCTCTCATTATTCTTCATCTGTATAATTCAAATACATATTACATTAATCTAAATTTTGTATATATAAGTAAAAAGTTTAAAAAATCCGAATTTATTAAATGGTATATTAATTATTTGTGATTTAAAGCAGACCTTGCAACAGAGAGGTCCAAATCTTGAGCAGAGGCTGGAGAGAATCCGGCATAAACTTCCGGGCGAACAGAAAGCAGAGAGAAACGGTGTCGTTCGCATCATTATAAGTACAGTTAAAACCAAACCGGATCCGGTTCAACAACTCGACCGAAACCTGGCGCCTCCCGAATCTGCCGGGATGCGGGCCATTCTTGGACCAATCTACCCAGGTAATGCTCCGGTTCGAACTCCGGTCCGGCGAAACAATATTGAGGAGCGTGGGAATGTAGTGCTCGTCCGTGTAACACGGCGGCGCGCAGTGGTCCCGGAAAACTGGGTAATAGGTTCTGTCGGAGGCGATGTCCAGCGCCGCCGCCCGGTCGGCCTCGAACCACTGGGAGCCCTTCCGCCAGTCGGCGAGGGTGACGGCCGGGAACATACGGCGGTTGTAACGGCCGCGGCCGATTTTTCTGGGATCGTCGTAGGAAGAGACGAAGGAGTATTCGGAGTTGATGAGGTAATTGTAGATGGTGGTGAAATTGTAGAGAGGGATGCAGCTTTCGGAGAGTAAAACGAATCTTTGGTTGGAGAAATCGAGAAGGGCGTTTGCCAGAAGGCGGCGCTCCGCGTGGATCATCGACGGCCTTCCCCATTCCACTGCCTGAAAATCGCCGTACACATTTCAAGTCACTTCTACATTTTTTGTTTTTAAGTTTAACTTAAAATTTTGAATTTATATATATTTTATTTTTTAAAAGTTTTGACTCTTAAATTGTGGTTAAATTATAAACTTACCCTAGGGTTTTAACAATTTAATCCAACTAATTTTTTTTTTTGTGAGAAATATATTCTTATGTTTTTGGCTAAGTTTCTATTTGATTTTATTGTTTTAAAATTTTAATTTAATCCTGTATAATTGGATGTTAATTTTAATTTGATTTCTATAGTTTTAAGATTTTTAATTTGATCGGTATAGTTTGGGCAAACCTCGTAAATCATCTCTAAACTATTTTTACCTACATGAAATTCTATCTATTTTTCTCTGTCGTTATTCAGCATGAAACCATATTATTGTTCGAATATAGAAAATCTCATGTATTTGAGACAATAAGGACGATTTACAATAAGGATTGTTATAATTTGTGAGATTTGATCGAACTATAAAAATTAAATTAAAACTTTTAAAATTAAATGATAGAGTCTAAATTTGTAGTTTCAAATCAGGAATTTAATGACTAAATTTATAATTTAACTTTAATCTCTTTTAATTCATTAATTTAGTTTTTAGGAGAATAAAAACATAATAGAATGTTATTTTGCTTAGGTTAATAAACGGTCTCCACATTTATTTGTTGTATTAAAAAAAGGGTACGGGAGCTCACCTGGCTTGGGATCCGTCTTCCGTGGAAGACAGAGCTCAGAGGCAGCGAAGAAGAAACATTATAGGAGGGATGAGTGTGAACATAAATGGAAAACAGCGGTTGATGGCCTTTGAAGAACATCTCCCACAGAGGAGCCAGAGGCAACGCCCCCTTCACCAAAAACATGAATGCAACTTTTGGCACACGTTCATATGGGAACTCTTTGATCAGCGGAACCATGGAAGCTCTCCAGAACACTTCATCATCATTCATTGTGTGCATCAGAGGTGGCTCTACATTCGGGTCGATAAAGCAATTTGTTTTGCAGTCAACCGGCGGCGGCGGCGGTTGAAGTTGAAGTGGTGGAGGTGGCGGTTGTGTGAGGAGGGAGAAGTTACGGAGGTGGAAAGTGAATGATGAGAAGCTCTTGATGTTCAGACTGATGGCGATTCCGAAGGAGAAGCCAATGAGTAAGAAGAGAAAATGGAAGATTTGGGACAAGTGAGATGATGGGGAATTGGGGATCACAGAAATATGCTTTTTGTTCTGCTCATTGCCCATTTTCATTTGGCCTCTTCTCAAAGCTTACAGAAGAGGAGGAAGAAGAAGATGATGAGAGAAGAGAGATCAGTTGGGAGGTTTAATTTCTTGATTATGGAACAAGTTACAGAGCAAAACTTGAACCGAAAGTTAGTGACTTATCATGTGACCCTCTCAGCAAAAGTCTTCTTTCTTGGCTTTGTCTTAAACAGGGCCATGCATAAAAGGACAAACTTTGTAAAATATTAGGTTGAGTAGTTATCTTCGTGAATCACCTATCAAATTTTGACAATTAAGAAAAAGAAAGGGAGAAAAATATGATTAAAATATATATATATATATATTTTTCACAGCTTTGAAATTTTTATTTGTGATTAGTGCATAAATATGAGTGCAGACATACCATAGAAAGAGCACACCGAGAGAAATGAGATAAGGACGATGCTATTATGGCCTAAAACAATGTGGCCAATACTATTAGATATACAAGAGAGAAATTAAAAACGATAATTTGATCATGCATCTAACGGTTAAAAGGAAAGTAGTCATATCATCATACATCTAACGGTTAAAAGGAAAGTAGTCATATCGAATATAAAATTCATTGAAAAAATGTTCACTTTTTGTGTCAAAGGAAAAAACTTGCCTATTTTTGTATTGATCTACTTGTAAGTTATATTGCATTTTATGTTCCAGGTGCAATTCGCACATAGTTTGACTTTTTAACAAAACTTTCATGGTCTACTAAAATATTGTTTTTATGAGGGAAAAATCACAAAATTATATGCTCATCTTTTGATGATACATTTAAAAATATGGGTATCACCTCGATGGTAAAACCTTAGAAATATGAACTGGCTAAAATCAAGCAATTAGATCCATCATTAAGCAGCAAGTTGTGTATTTATAACATATGATTAGTGAGTATTGAATGGGATTAATTTTAACTCTCTAAAGTCTTCCTTCCCATTTCCAAGTGGTTTACTTTGACCCTTCATTCACGCTCTTCCATCATTTTAAGGATTCACCACGTTCTTCCTTTTGTTTTTCCTTAGTTGCTCTCAACTTAGGAAACAAATTACTTATCTCTTTCCTAGTACTTGATGCAAAACCTGACAACTCAGACATGATTTGTTTTTAGTATAAATGCCTTTGTTTGGAAGGAGTGATGTTTTGCTTCGAAGATTAATGAAGCTCAAATCTCTCCAGCCATGGCTGTCCGCTTGTCATCAACTAAAACAGCTCAAAGTTTAACATGATGCACTGTGTTAAATTTGAAACCACCACTCCATAATATATACACAAATTAACAAAAATGTTTCATATTAATACCAGAAACCAGATGATCTCAAATTTGAAACTCTGTTTCTGAAATGGACCTCCATTCTGTAACAAAATGAATCTAAAAGCACCCCAGACATTGACCAAAAAATCAACAAATTTTTACAGCAGAACTAACCATGGCACTTCAGAATTGGGAAATCAAACCAGTCATTGATGCCGGGACTTTATGCGGAGAATCTGATTCGGGTTTTTAGAGCTATAGAAGGAAATCGGGTATAACCGTCTGTGAAGCCACAGGTAATGGAGCATCCCCACTTTGTTTAGCTTTATGCCTACCGTGCCGCTGACTACTCGTTCGCTTGCCTTTCTTATGAACTTGATCCTTTTTCTCACTACTCTTTTCTAGACTTGATTGTTTGCCATCTTTTGCATGATGTCGATGTGTTCTTCTTGAACTTGTATCTATCTTATTGAATTGCTCTTCAAGATCACCCAGATTTTCTTTTGACTCAGAAGGATCATCAGCATTTTGTTTCTCCTTTCCTTTTCTCCTGCTAGAGGGCTTGGAAGATTGGTTTGTTTGTGAGGAAGTAGGCCTCGCATTGCTGCCTACAAGAACGTCACGTACTGCATCAGAAAGCAAATCATCCTTCGACTGGGGCTTCTTCCTCGTAATGGGCAATTCATCTCCTTCATCCAACCTCACCACCACAGGCCTAGGCTTAGCTGAATTAGACTTTTTCTTTAATGCCAGTGACCGTTCTGCAAGCTTGACAAGATGGGCAGCATCATCATCCAGATTATCGTCTAACTTGAGTTCGTTTGCCGGTGGATAATCATTGGAGACATCATCAGTCTTATCTGATGGAAGATAATACAGTCCATGTCGCTTCCGGTGCTCGGAGAGAAGAGATGTGGTTGCATTTGATGATTCAGATTCCTGCTGGCTCTGTTGAGAAAATATAGATGAATCAACCTTTTCCTCATGGAGAGAACTTCCAAAAGAAAAGGAGCCTTCTGGTAGCTGAATATCACTGCATATCGTTTCCAAGTCATCAAGATTCTCCTTGAGTACCAATCCTTCAGGTATTGGAACCCTTTCTTGAGCATTTATTGAGATCGGACCAAAGTCGTCAGAGAAGGCATCAAGAATCAGTTCAGTTATTTTGGAGATTTCAGCAAGTTTCATTTCTGAACTTCCATATTTTTGATTTAGACCATCAGGAATCTGTTGCCTAATTAACTCAATCAAACTGAGCAAGTTTCTAGATCTCTCAAGTAATTCAACATCCTGGCTCCACGTTAAAGGGCCCAAAGAAAATTGAACAAAATTGAACAATTCGACAATCGATCCAAGAGGTGAACTATTATCCTCTAACGATGCAGATGTACATGTCTCGACACGGGACAGGGTCTCCTTATCAATTTCAGAGAAAGTAACTTTCAGTGGTTGATTAGACCCCCTTGGGTTGAACTCCTCAACCTGTTCACGAATATCAGAAGTATCGTATGGTGCTAAAGCAGAAGCCTCTTGGCATTCCCTTGCAGAAAGAGATTCTGAACTACTCTCTACCAAATTATCAGCATATGGAGAGGAGTCAATGTTTTGCTCTTGAATGTAAGAATTCAAACAAAAGATTGACACCTTAAACGCTGACTGAACATAGACTGCTCTAACAGATGGTGGCAAGAGATTACTGCGAGGCTGTAACAGTGCCTCTAGGAGTTCAAATGGCTTGCCCGAAAATTGCACGTATTCCCCTGACACCCAAGCAGCAGCCGATAGTATCCTATGCATGAAAGGATTACCAAGCAATGCCGGATCAATAAGCAGATCGCGGCTGACCATGACAAGAGTAGGCCTTGCATCCTTGACCCTCATACCAATATCTATAAGCTGATTTTCAATTTCCTCCCCCTTTCGGCAATGCGGGATCCTCGACATTTCACCAAGAAGTGACACATACCAATCAAAATCGATGATAATTTCATATACATTTTCCCCACATGTGGCCAAGATGGATCCCAGAATTTCATTACAGAACTCAGGATCAGATTTAAGAGCAAGATTCACCAAAACTTTGCAGATTTCAGCTACATTACTCTCAGAAACCATAGCCATCACAAGCCGCAAGGACTCAAGTTTAACATTTGGATCCACATCACTCAAAGACTTGATTACGATCTCTTTGTTCTCCAAAATGGCCCACGAGTGTTTTGGCACAAGGATTGAAAGAGCATGCAATCCAAGATACTTCAAATTTGGATCATCATCAACCAAAAACTCTCGAGTTCTCTCAACCGCAAGTTTAACTGCCGATTCAAAGTCAGGCAAGCTAGTAACCACAGTCCTAATGCACTCAAACAACAATGACTTCGCCCCCGTTCTTCTCATATGCTCAGTTATAGGTTCAACAACTTTCCTAGCCAATCTTGGCTCTAGTAGAGCCAACTTTGAAAATATCTTCAGCACCTTAATTAGCACCCAATTGTTCTTGCTATCGACCAAAATCCTATAAAATTCGGGTGCCAATGGAAGATAAGATCTAGGGTCCTGGGAAGCAAGCTCGCTAAAGACCCCAACAACTGCTGACAAAATTCGAGGATCCGAACTATCTAAATTCTCAACCAAACGCTTAAAACACACCCTAACAGCATCTGGGAATTTCCCAAAAACCCTCAAAACCACACCAATTGCCTTCTTTCTAACAGAGACCTTACTACTCGACAGCAATGTAAAAATCTCAGGGGTTAAGTCTCTAGCAAGATCAACAGTTGCAATTCTCGACAAACAATCAAGAGCAAGACTGACCTCGAATTCATTGGTGCTAGTTAAATCTTTTCGGAGCTGGTTGGTGATGAGGAGGAGAACAGGGGTGGCTTCATGAAACGATTGGGAGGCAGCGAGGTAGCCGATCTTCTTTTGGATGAAGCGAGAAGATGACATAACCTCAACGACATGGAAAGCAGCCCAGTTCATATCGACGCCGTGGAGGGAGTTGAGGTAAGAGAGCTTTTGGAGAGCCGTGGACTTAGTTTGAGGGTCGGTAGATTTGATCTCGCGCCGAATCTCGTCCATGGCCTTCGAAATGGAAGCAGACTCTCCTATGAGTTGGAGGCGGAGGCCTTTGATAAGGTCATCCAGAGTTCGCTGGAAGAGAGTTTCCATGAGAGAGGAACCCGCCATTGATACAAACGAAGCTGCTCACTCTAATGTCTGCAATGGGAATTTGTGCTAGAAATTCATGATTGTAGGGCTGGTAATTGGCGAAAGACGAGAGATCTGAGAAATGAATGAAATCGATTCCATTCCATAGAGTAAAGCTCGATTGCTGCAAGGGGAAGTTGTGATCTTGGACAAAAAGATGGAAGGGAAAAATGAAAACTGCAGACTTTCGGATTGTGGAGTAAAATTCTGAAATGGGAACGGAAGGGACAGTGATCTCGATTTGGGTTTTCGAAGCGGAGCTCCGTCCAAAGTCCAACGCAGACGACAAACACATTGGATATGTGATGTGGGCCTATACTGGACCTGTGTAGCTCAATTTGAAAACAAAAAAAAAACCAAACTTTCTATCAGAGCCAGGTTTCGATCCTGGGACCTGTGGGTTATGGGCCCACCACGCTTCCGCTGCGCCACTCTGATTTGTGATATCCATTTCATTTGTTTTATATTTAACCTATTGTTACATTATACTACAACATTCGGAAATTGACCATCAACTAATTCTTCAGGCATTTCTGTTTTAAGTTTTAAGCTTATTCTCCGTGAAACACAATGCATTAAACTATAAAACCAAGCAGAAAAGGGGGGGGGGGGGGGGGGGGGGGGGGGGGGGGGGGGGGGGGAATGGAGAGAAACAAAATAATTTACATCTTTGAAAGTCTCCACAAAATACAAACCAATACATTCACTGATCTTCTCTCCTTCAACTATACCCAAAAACAACGTATTCAGAGCAGAGCATCTAAGAAACAAAATACATTTTCTTCAGCTTAGAACTGCTTAATTTCCAAAAGGAAGTCTTCTTCCAACTGCTAATATAATATAATTATCTGCAATCTGCAATCGCATTTACTTGAAGCTGAAATCCTGCCCCTCCGGCCACCAACACGGCCGTGGAAATGTCATTCCACGACGCATTACAATGTCCAATATACTCAGATTTGCCAAACTATCGTCTTCTTCACCTTCTTCATCTCCAATCATCTTTAATATTTCCAAAACTATGGGCATGGGCTTTCCAGAGTTACCAGATCGCGTTGCATCGCTCTCCTTCGTCTTCTTCTCTGCGTTCCCCTTTGCTCCATTGATTGATGATGGCAGCACGCGCCTACATTGATCGCCGTTGTTTTCCCTCACCAATTTCTCAGTCGTTTCGTCCATGAGTTTTGATTCTTCGCCGGATTTCGTCGAATCGAGATCAACCAGTGGTTTTTCTCCTACGATTGGTCCAGAAGAGGGTGTACCCAATGGTTCCTTGGACAATTTCAACCTTTTCGATGCCGGTTCAGACTCCGGAATCTCGCTTCTACAAACCCCGGTATTTTCGATTTCAGCAATTCGTCGCGTCGATTGAACTTCCAATTGAAACCCTAGGTCAGTATCCTTCCCCAAATCAATCGCAGTAGCATCGCCTATTGATCCAACCACCTCAGCACCGCCGGCTACCGCCACCGAATCTTGACGAGCAGGATCATCCACCGGCAGGGATTGGTGTCCGCCGGAGGCCGCGGGCGCCGACTGTTCAGGTGGAGTCTGGTAGGCATCCTGAGCCTGAGGGGCGATTTGTTGTCTCTGTTCGAAGCTCTGAGGGAGGGAAGCCATGAAAACACCAGGAGGGTGAAGGGGAAACCCTTGGGAGTCAGTAAAGGCAGAGGCATCGCCGGCAAAGGGGCAGCGACGCAAGAATTCCTCTTGCGAGTCAGAAATGGTACAGAAGTGGGCGAGTGAGGCAAAGGGATCGTCGCCATTTTCGTCCATTCCAAGAAGCGAAGTAAAGCGAAAGGAGAGATAACTTTTACGAATCCAACCACAGAATTGAACCGAATCCTGAGATTTACTGCGAACAGAAGAATATGAATTAGTTCTTCCTCATCCGACCTATTTATTTATTTTAGGTTTTCTCGACGGAATTGAAACCCATTGACATTTACTTATTTACTTATTTATTTATTTTACCACGTTACTTTGTAAATTCTCCGAGCGTTTTCTTAACATGCTAACTTTTTACGACCTTTACTTAAAAATTAAATTGTTTGCAATTTGATCATTTAGTTGAGTTTCACAATAATATACTTATCGGCCCCTATTTAAGAGGAACTTTGTGTCGAGCCAAGGTGCCGCTCAAATTATTAGAGAAGGAACCATTGGTATTTTCAAAAATATTGCTAAGATAGATATTCATGATGGGATGAAAATTTTTTACATTTATCGATATAGATGTCCAAGTATTCCATATTTTGTTGAGTTTACGAGGGGAATGCAGATAAATGCCCAAATTGATTAAAAGAGAACATGATCTAAGAAACATATATCAATTATAGTCGAGTTGAGTCAAATTATATGTGTGATCTTTTAAGTTGGATTTTATTTACTTATTAAATACATATTATTTCTTAGTCCGGAATATAGTAAAAATTTGGCTTAAATTTCCATTGGGTTCAAAAGCTAGTTCCTAAATTTTTTGTACTCCGGGCTTTTTTTTTTTTTACAATTCATACTTCGGTTCTAATTTTATAATCACAATTTTTTTTTCTTGAAATACTCTTATATTCACAACTTGACACAATAACGTGGGAGGTCTTTTTGTTTTTTTTTTTTAAGGAAGTGTGGGAGTTTAAACATATCTAATTTGATTCAAGAAAATGTTTTTAAAAAAATAAAAATAAAATATTTACAAATTAGTCTAGATCCTACTATCTCACGCTCTATTTTTTTTTTTTCATATCTGATTTTTTTTATTTGAAAAAGAAAGATAAATTTTTTATAGCAAAATTAAAAGAAAGGTAGAATGTAGTGGCTAAAAAATAGTGGATTTATAAATTTTTTCAAATTATAGAAAGTTTATACATTATTGTTGAAGATGGGTCATTTACCACAATTTTTGTATTAAATAATATATTTAACATCAGATTTTTTTTCTTTACTTTTTGTCTTGTTTTTTTATTTGAGTTGAATGGAGATTCAAATATCTTATCAATGACATATACCTTAAATTATTCTAGGTTGAATTCAATTAAAGAAAAGTGGCATGAAAATTAAGTTACTAATTAAACTATTCTAACCCAACAATTTCAAATTGGGTGTATATATGTAGGTATTTGTTTATTTTATTGAGCTTCTTCTCTATCAAACTTTTTTATATTATTATTTTTTAATTTTATTTTTAAAATATATTTATTTTGAATTATATATATATATTTTCATTCTGCAGTTTCGTTTTATTTCAACCAGGTTTTTCTTTTAATTCTGAATTATTATCTGATAAATGCAAATATTAATATTGGAAATAATCAGATAAATATATAATAATAATAATAAATAATTATATTATATTTATAAAATATCCGAAAAAAATCGTGGGCAAAATCGTGTTTTGAAGACACACTGTCATTATCATGTGACAAACTGCAAAGTCATGTTTCAAGACAATTTTTTAATTATTTTTCAAAAAAAAATGACAATTTTTAAATTCTTCTGCAAGAGGCAATTAGGGATTGTCGCAACTCTGTAGCCCGTGGGGCCCAAATTTCAATTTAATGAAGTATCACTTTATCTCAAAAACATAATAATAAAAAAATAATTTTAACAAATAAAAATTTAGTTTCAAAATAAATGTGGCAATGAAAATTAAATTTCCAATCTTTAAATAATAAGCAAAATACCACAATCCGTGAGATGCAAAAGTACTTTGGGAGAAAAAAAATTAAAATACTGGTTCATCTATTTTAACATTCGTTCATTTGAGTGTTTGTATTTTAAAAATGTTCGTTATAATCTTTGTATTTTCAACTTTAACACGACATTACAATCAATTTATTTTTTTTAAATGTAAAATTTACATATATTAAAGAGTTTGTTTGGTGTAAAATTTGTATTAAAATTTTGAAAGGATAACTAAATTATCACTTTTTAAGTCAAATCGAAGATAGCTCAAGTGGTCATGAGTTCGAATCCCCACCCCGACATATTATAAGGAAAATAATATTTTAATCCAAAGAAAGAAAAGATTGGTCTCCTCGTTCCACTCTTTCCATCTCCTCCCTAGACCCTATCCTGCGTTCAAATGTGAAAACATGTATTACCCTTTTTATTTTAAAATTTTTGCAGTCAAATCAAGAAATCAGTGTGCGTCAAAAGGAAAAAAAAAAGATCAAGTTCCACTTAAAATAATGTTTCAAATCTAGAAAGTTGAGTCAAATGTTCAAAGTTTATTTATTTATTTATTTTAAGTACAATAAAAATACTCGACTCGAACTCATAATCATAGTTGGAGATAGATATCGATATAACATCTTTTAGTTTATTTAATATTAATATTCAATGCTGAATTTATTCATACAATTTTACTTTGATATCAATAATACTATCTTGGGTTGTTTTACATTAAAACTAACCCTTTAAATTTAAAATTTGACAAGTGAGATTCTTTTTTCAAATTTACCATTTGTGGTGGATCAAGACAAGATTAAATCTGAACAAGTTTAGTCCTTAAATTTGAGAAAATATCTATTAAAACTCTAAATTTTTAATTTTATGTTTTATAAGTTCATTAAGTTTCAATTTGCCTAATTAAGTAATTGACCGACATAACCTTTCTTAAAATTCACGAATCTATTAGGCCCAAAATTGAAAGTTTAAGATCTTATAAGACACAAAATTCAAATTTGCTTTGAAAAATCTTTTAATTTTTCAAAATTTTAAATAGGTTAAGAACTTATTCGACACAAATTTAAAAGTTTAGAGATTTATTGGACATTTTTTATAATACGTAACCTATTAAATACAAAACAGAAACATTTAAGAATTCTATTATATTAAACATCTTAAAAGGCTCTATCAACTAGTGTAGACAAGGACTAAATCTAAATTCCCTTAAATTTTAAGTAAAGCATCCTTTCAGATGAAGAGAATTCAAAAAAGGAAAATGTGTTATTTTCTTCTTTAGGATAGCTTTTGTCTACATACAAGGCCCTACATGTTGATTATAATTTCCCACGAAAATCACCATAGAACCTGACAACAAAACTATAATAATTCCCTGGCAAATCCACAGATTAAACTCACAGAAAAAGAAAGAAATATCAAATAAAAAATGATGAACAAATCATGTCTTACTCTTTCTATCTTTCCCACATCGCAGAAGTGAACCCAAACCAAAGAACTTTGGAGGCACATTCAACACAGGGCCAATGCAATGATAATTGCCATAAACTCCTCCTTGAGTCTTGTTCATTTGAGGCTTTAGATTTATTGCATATTGATTAAAAGACGACGACGACGAAGGCGATAACTTTCTCATCGATGTTGAGTGCTGTTTCTGAGATATTTGCTTTTGTGAATCTTTAGACTTTTTGGACTTGGGATTTGGCACTGACCCAGTTGAATTGCTGCGTGATAGAAGTGGGAGAGGGCAAAGAGAGCTTCTTTTACTTTCAAAGTTGAGACTGCTACTTCTTTTGAATCCCCAAAAGGATTTGGACTCTGAAGCTCTCTGTTCAAACTGATCTGAAGAAGCTGAATTCTTCACCACTGTGATTTGTTTCATTGCTTCCTTTGCATTCCCTGTGGGAGCAAGAGGAGGGAGTGAAGCTCTGAATGGAGGTTCAGAAGGACTAGATTGTTTGTGGGATTGAATTTTGATGGGAAGGATGATTCCATTGCTAAACAACTCATCTGCAGAGGAAGAAGATTCATGCTCAATGCTAATGCTGAACTCAAACTCCAGATTTGAATCCAACAATGTTAAGTCCCGCCGCCTATGCTGGTCGACGGGAGGGCTGCCATCGCCGGGGAGATCGTGGGAAAACGATATTCTCGGCGAGCTTGTTTCAGAGCACATGATGTCCGCCACTCCACCACCTTTAAACTGCTTCCAATTTCTGACTATGAAACAGAGGAAAAACAGGAAATTTTTGCAGGAATGGGAGGTTGTGGAAGTCAAGGAAGAACAACCCAACAACTTGAGAAAGATAAGAAAAATGAGATCTCAAGCAGGGTGAGAAAAAGCTTGGTAATTGACAAAATGGGTGAGGGCTAGCTAAGAAAGTCAAAAAAGTAGAGGTAAAAATAAAATAATGGAACTTTAGTTCAGAAGACAGGAAAAAGAACAAAAACAAGGATTTTTCCTTTCACAGGTTTCAAGGAAGATAGAGATGGAGTCCAAGAAAAACCCCAGATTCAGCGCCTCAATGTCCTAATTCTACAGAGTAAATGAAGGAGAAGGAATCTGCTATGTCAGAGAGAGAAGAGGAAACTCAAGAGTGAGACAAGAATAGCTCATATCAGTCAAGAATATCAGGGAAAATTTGTTGTTTTCCGCAGTTTTTAAGGTTCAAACTAATAGAGTAGATGCAAAAATGGAACCCCAAAAGTTCATATCAGACCCAGAGAGAGAGAAATAGAGAGGGTAAGGAAGCTTAAAGATATAGCATCAGAGAGAAGCAAAGGAAGGAAAAAAGAGGCACCCAAGTGAGCAGTTGCAGAGAGAAAATAATAGAGGAGTGAGAAAGAAGGGAAATCCAAGAATTGGCTTTTGAGTAGAAGATGGATTCAAGACTTTGGCCATTTTAAAAGAAGAACGTGATGGTAAGTAAATGGAAATGGAAATGGTTAGAGTTTTTATATTGTATTAAAGACCAAAATTCAGCATCTGCCAATTGTGCTTACTTGACTGTAATCCAAAGGCTGTCCACATCTTTTTGAAGAAACTGTAGAAAAAGTCCTTGTTTTCATTTTCCAACTCAGAATTTACATCATTCAAGGGGAAAATAGTAATCTTAAGACATTGTTAATATTTGCAAATAATAATCAACGTTATATTAAATCTTTATTATCTTTTCTAAATTTGTAAACATTAGGTAGCTTGTTTGAACATTATTATCATCATCATTCTTATTATTATTATTTTCATTATCAAAGGTTAAAGAAAATTACCGTGTTGAATCAGCTGAGAGAAACTTATCAACGACTCCAAGCTAATTTCTCTCATAATGGGCACAAAGTAAAAGATAATAATGTATCTATACTTCTAATAGGAAATTCTTAGATTGGTCATAGACAACTTAATAAACACGACGTGTAAGCAGTGGATTGGTTCTGTTCATAGCAGCGATCTACAATTTTCAGATGTAACAAACCACCTCTTTCCACCAACTGTTATAGAATGTGCTATTTTCAAATAGTTGAACTTTTCCTTCTTGGATTAGAAATGTGTACTTTAAGGAAGAAATTTCTCAAAGCTGATAATTTTTGAAGAAGAGCAGTTGGGGGATTTGGTATTATTTAAACTTACTTCTAGATTTCCTAGGAGTTGTTATATGTTTGATTAATGAAGAAATTGAGTAATATGCAAAAATGTACTTGTTTAGATTTTGACAAGTACATTTTTCATAGTTCTTTTACTATTATTTCAGTCTCCACTAGAATATGCTTATTTGAGACAGAAGCTACAGCATGAAAAAATGATAAAAATGGAGAATGCTTCAAGTCAAGCCAACATTCACTTTTTTTCCCTTTCCCTTGAGGATTTTTCTCTATTCCTTTGTCCTAAAGCATTAAAAAAAATTTCCACTTTCATGTCAAAAAGCTCTCCAATGGCTACATATTGACACTAAAAAGATCTGATCTTTGTTACACAAATGAAGCCATGGAAAATGGGTATAAAGTAAAAAACAATCTGAGTTGAGTGAGTTGGAGAATGATGGGAAGTAGGGTCCAGTGGAGAAGATGAAAGACGATCTCTAGCAACTTGCCATTTGAGCAATCTGGTTTGAGGGGAAAAAGGGGGAAAAGGTAAATGACCAAACAGTCCTCAGATGCAACACTGTAACCCACCACCCAACAGCCACCCTCATCTTGTTGTCATGTCATAGAGAATAACAGGATGGGCTCAGAGGGCAATGATTGAAGAGGACATGAACATGAAGAGCAGAAAGTGAGGGGGAAAAAAAAAACAGTGACTGTGAGTGAACCTTAACTGATGTGTTGTGTTGGGAGTGTGCTGTTTTGGTGGTTATGGTGGCAGCAAGAGACCCATCTTAAGAGGGTTCTATCACTGCCTTCATCTCCAGAACAACCTGTAACCTTTCATGTTGAATCATTCAACAATGTTGGTGGAGTACAGTACCATTTTTGACATGTCATGCCTGTTTCAATGTGGGAGGAAAGAGTTTGGCAATTACCCAAAAAAGCTAGTTTGGTTAAAACTTTGACATGTCCCTCTTTGAGAGAGAGGGGGGGTTGAAATGAAAAAGAAAGCTCTCTCTCTGATGGAGTGGGGTGGGGTTGAAGAACAAAACAAGGCCAATATGTCTTGAAATTAATGTATCTCGTATCTCCATAGTTCTTCTAAACAATCAAAGGTTGGAAGTTACTGATCGACACCAAAATCATCATTCAATTGAGAAGGAAATTGTAGTCGACATTATAATAAGACAATTTATTCGGTGGGTTCGGTTGTCCTCGACGGGTTATTAGTTCAAATCTTCATTGCTGTAATATTAAGACGAAGAAAAAAACTTGAGAATCCATTAATTTACATAGTGCAAAACATTTAGAAAAGCTCCCTCTCCCTAAAATCAATAAGTTCAGTTAAAAGGGCACTTGAGGTGAATCAAGATTGATGGTTAAATTGAGGATACTGGATGCATGAATAGACTTGCTACCTATAAATGCCACAACTTCTATAATAAATGGAACAAGGAACAACTGTAAACTCAACAGCTTTTGTTAGTTTTCAAAAAATGAAATGTATTGTCAATATCGAATATGTGATTGGAATGGCTCAGTCGAAACATTCTTTAGAGTTGAATCTTAAGATTGAGATTCGAAGAAATGATTCCACTGATTTCTCTGTATCTTGAGGATTGGCAAAGAAATGAAAGGCCAAAACTCCCGTTTTAGAACCACATCTTCCACAAAGGTGCAAAGTTGAAGTGTTAAAGATAGCTCCAACTCAACCCCTCCTCTCTTTTGCTGCCTTCCATCTTTTCACTATCCTTTTTCCAATCCCCACAGATTCATACATCTTTCAGAGAGATTGTACAAGAATTTGACAATTCAAACACCGAAAAGATGATCATCAAAATGTCGATATTCTCAATAGAATAAGAAATAAAGAAGCAGAAAAGGCGATCTTAAGCAAAAATGAAATGAACTAACAATGTTTACAGTCAGCATATCAAAAGGAATCTCAATATCTATACATCATTTGCTAACAATTAACATGAGTCGTTTCCTTTCCTCAACATATTTCCTAAAGTCATTGTAAGGTATAGACTTCCTCATCAAGACAATGCAAACATGTCTGTACAAGAAATAACGTTTGGATGAGATCTCTTTCTTTCAGTATTCGGAAATTACTTGGTACACAAAAGCTCGAGCTAAAAGAAGATTGACCAACATTACCTCTGGAGGTGAAGCGTATGTATGAACAAAGTTAAAGGAGCTAGCCTCTAGTGGTAGAACTTAAGATCTGTACGAACAATTAGGTTGTTTCAATGCCACAAAATTACCAGTTTGAATCCAATGGTAGTGGTCACCGAAGATCGATGACATCAAATTTCAAATTGGGGTCCATGTATACATCTGTACAGGTTTTGTAAATGGGTCCGCCATCAGGAGGCTGACCATGCGGGTGAAAGCCACGTTGTTGGCATTGCCGAATAACTGACATGCCACCCGGGGTTGTCAACCGGAAAATGCCATGGGTTCTGTTCATATCAGGGTGGATATTCTTAGAAAGAATATGTTAAGACTGTTCCAACATAATCGTAACTATTAATGAAATCCTATCTAAGCGATGAGTCTGGTTTATGATCATACCTTGCACTATCTTTGGGAGCCATCACAATAGCAACAGCTTCGGGCAACATAACCTGCAAATTAAGGTCTACATTAGCTTCATGAGCAACAGCTTAAAACCTTAAAAGATAGGAAGAAATGAAGAAACAAATTTGTATAGTTTCATATGATTTTAAAATAACTGTACTGTAAGGTCCAAGTATTTGCGAGAACCAAACAGTACCCTCACTCCTTTAAGTTTCTAGCGACTTTGCATATGCAAATTTTTATTTTCTTGTTCATCCTGCGCCAAGTCTATCTCCTCCTTAGAAACATCCTTTTCCACAATGACCCCGCCCCTCCTAGTCCTCCTCTCTCTTCCCTCAAATATCTCCTGATTCAAGTCGGAGTATCACCCATTCCTCTTCCCTTTTTCCCCTCACCAGAGGAAAAGTTACCCCAGATAAGACAAACAAGATAACGGGCAAGGGAACTTGAGAAAATTTCCTGAGAGAGCATGAGGGCATGGGCAGGGGAATAGGGACCGAACTTCCCTCTAAAAGAAAAAATTCTCTACCCCTCATCTGTGTCTAGAGTGACAAAGAAAGTTAAAACAATAGTTGGAAAGGTTGACCGGGAGCTATAACGTTCCATAGCAAACCCAATTCCATTTCTTACAAACTATAATAGTGATAGTTCATGCAACAGGGAAGTAAAGTTTCAATTTGTGAAGTATTCCTCCACATCCAACATGTTAACTTATGTTTTGCAGAAAATGAGATACCTGATATGAGTAATGTGTGTGCACATCAACCGACGACATGAAGCATGACTGTGAAGGATGCGTCTGGAAATTACACAATAGGAACAATGAAATAAGATATATATATATATAATAGCCATAAATATCACAATTCATACACATATTATCAACTATTAAGACGTTGAAAACAGATTAAGAAACATTAGCATTGAAAATCGATATACATGTCCGAAACAAACAAAACAAACAGGCACTCAGTCATGTACGAGCAGTCTAATTGGATATTCCTTAACAGAACATGATTTGAGTTTGAAACACCAAATCTTTATTGCACCTAAAATGATTTTCCTCGGAGTGGAATGTCAGTAGCAATTGATGTATAATACTAAAACATTTGTCAGTTTTCTGCCTGTCTTTTGCGCTAAATCAAACATCATCAACTCCCAAAGGGGAGACCAACATCAAAAGAATTCTTGGTTTTCTATCTCAAATTTCCATGGAAAAATTATGGAGAAATCATTTTTTAAGGTAAGAATAGAGTGTTAGGCCCCCTATTGTGATGACGTATAGCAGGAAGGGCAAGAAGGGAAATTAGGGCCATAATGGCCAGGAGAGAGAAATAATAGGCCTTAGCCATGTGTATGTGAGAATAAATAGGAGGATTGGTTAGGAAGGGTAGTCTAGAATTCAGTGCCTAGAGCATAGAAGGAAGGTAGGAGAGATTCCCCACCCTCTCGAATTGGTGGGTTTGCTGTCTAAAGCTTACAGGCTCTCTTTGTTTTCAATCAAATAATGAAGTTCATAGTGAGGATATACCTCACATTGAGCTTCTATTAGATTTTGGGAAGATGATTGGATAGACGAGTCTCCTTTTGTGCCTCTATTATCCTAGATTCTATGTTCTCGCAGAAAATAGAATGAGAAGCATTTGGACTATTGGAATGCAGAATGTACTTTCTAGGTTTCAAGGGTTGAATCCTTTTCTCTCTCCTATTCAACCGATAAGAATAATATATAGAAGTGTTGTTTTTAGAACAGTTGTTATCATGGTTTACAGCCTATTTTAAGAAAGTGCCATGTTTGAAAGGAAATAAGTCTATAGTTTGGAACTTGGAAATGAATTTCAATCCAACGAAGAGTTCATAAAAAATACTGCGGAAGAAGACCTAAAAGACGTGCTACTAAATAAGTACCAAGTGATGATAATACAATAAACTACAATATGAAACCAGAATTCTTACATGAATCCACCCAAGTGGGAATAAAGATCGCTTATCCTGCACTTCAAATATCTCTTCCTCATTGGTCGTCTGACACTGATGATCAGATGATTAATATTTTAATAATCTATACTCCTTGGATGAATGAAATGTAAATTAACTAGTATCTAACAACAGACATCACATAGACATACAGTATCAGATGTCGATTCCTGCTTTGGTACAATGAGTGCAGTAACATAAAATTTTCTGTTTTTCTGCAAAAAGAGTCATTAGTTGAACTTTGATCAAGAGTTGCAAATGAACAGCCAATAATGATAAGAATTGTAAAAATATGCAGGGTGAAAAATAGTAAAACATACAAGTGAACCAGCAAGAACACCACAAGTTTCTAAATTCTTGGCAGTATTTGACTTGGCTAGCCTCATGAAGCCGTCCATCATCGTGGTTGACTGCAAAAGGCGAAATTGCTAGAATGAAAGACAATCTAAAACGTCCATCCAGGCAAAATGCCCCTAAATTTTCCAAATATTCAGCAAAAGATGATGTACTCATATGCACATAATCTAACAAATAACAGATAAGACTTGCTATCTTTATGGCTGGTTCTTTTCAGGACTTGCCTGCTATTCCTGAAAGAACTGGAAAATAGAAGGCATATAAAGTGAACCAACAAACGAAGGTCAGAAAACTCACAATGTGCAATTGCATAGAAGCCTCTGGATGAACAAAACCATCTGACAATGAAATGCCTCGTGCACATTCTACCTCAGGAACTTGAGGTGACATTGCAGGTATCAGATCCTGTACTTCAGCAAGTACAGGTGGAGGAGAAGGCTGTCTCACAATTTCAATAGGGGCATGCATTTCAACTTTTTCAAAGGAGATCAAGGAACCTCTTTCCATAGCATTATGTATCTGAGGATCCTCATTCTGGGTGCATATTGAATCTGTATCAGATCGTTCTTTTTCCACATTTCCAAGATCTTTTTCTATTGTAAGTTTGGTTTCTTTTGATTGTTGTAAGCTGTTTATGTGGGAAATGGGGCGAAAAAAAGGTTACAAACAAATCAGTAGAGGAAAACTCCTTCTTTAGGAAATAAAGATATCATGGCAATAAAATCTTCATAATAAAAAGCATGGAGGCAGTACTGGAAACTGCAAGAACTTGATTGAACATGTAGCCCTAATGGGTGATGACTTGAGCACATTGTAAGGATTACATGTAGTTGCAGGTTGGACCTTTTAGAAACTCAATTAGAAGACAAACCTCGGAATTTCAATAGGAGACAGATCCAAAATACGTGGATATTGAACCTACATTGACAATGTCTATCAGTGTGTTTCTAAGGAAACCACAAAAAAAAATTACCAAGTATGAAAATACCCCTTTATCAACGATAGGTGGTTGCCACTGGCCATGAAGCCCATTGGGACCCAAAATAGAATGACGGGATAATGTTTCCTCCTTGGGAAGTGGGATATGAATAGGTCTACAAGGATACAAGCATGAGGAATGAGGACAACAAAGATTCGTATAGTATCAACATCACCCATATTCGTTAACAAGACTAGAACTGTGAGCTTAATGTAGCTTCCAAAAAAAGCATAAATAATTCTGCCATACTTGCATGCTTAAAATAACGGATGCTATCTATTGTAAGCTTGTTCAATATTATAATGAAGAATTTGAAAACATCTAGATTATAGACATGCACAAACTGGAGAACTTCTCATCCACGGACCTGGAATATGAAAATTGTTGAGGCCCTGAACCCTGACGAGCAATTTCTCTAGCGGCTGATCTACCATCCTGTCAGAGAAAAGACAGCATATAGAAACCAAATTTCTTATATTTTTTCATGGAGTATAAATAACAGTTGTGTTAAAAATGGCAATGGTCAGGTTCTTGAAAGGAAAAGTAAATTTATGTAACAACACGACTATACCTTAGCTGTACCATTATAAGTAAGCCATTGCTTTCCACCAGAATCCCATTCCAATGAACGTGAACCATTGTGATGCTGATTACCCCGCCCATTAACTTGATGTTTTTGTTTTCCATTTATTTCATCCACCTTTCTTTGAACTGCTGGCTTCAATTCTTCAAGCTCGCTCAAAGCGTTCAATAGCCTCTGCCGAACAAACAAAGTGGATAAAATGCAGCAACACAAATTTAATGCTTATTAGTTGCACCAAAGGCGTCATTTACCTTTCTAAAATAGTTTTTTTGGTATTTAGGAGTTGTTCCATGCTCCCGATGGCGAGGTATAGTCTCGGTGACCAAACTGAAGCATGAAAAAACCAAATGTATTTAGGGTTATTCTTGATCTTGAATGGAACACCTAACGTTATCTAATCTGAATGGCGGTTAAAGAAAGACGGCTTCCGTAAATTTCAATATATAAATCACAAACTACATACCCACAAACAAAAAAGACAAATAATGGATATCAATTAATCTTTCATTTCTTGAACTGAAAAGTAGATCAGGTACTAACATACTTATAGGACTACATAATGATTAAGAAGCTAGTTACAAACTAACTCAAACATACTGGCTGAATCAATTCTGTTAATTTTTAAAAATACCAAGTACAAATACAGAAGACATAAATCTCAATTACACAAGTGCACTTAACTGTTAAATTATAGTTTCTTTAGAACTCGATGACATTAATTTTAGGTTCTTACCTGGAAAATCTCATTAACATGACATAAAGATCAATTATGTTCTTCTCTGCTCGAAAGATGTCAGCCTGAAATGTAAATTGTGTTAGGCAGTGAGGAACGTGAAGTCTAACAGGCGAGAAAACTACACATTCGATTAAACGACTTAAAAGCAAACCAGCTCCCCCGTGCTAAACACCCATTTCTAACTTAAAAACAAATATGCTCTTTTTGAAATCAAAAGTTAGCGAAGCTTTGCACGCATAACTTCAATCTGCTTAGAGACTCGTCCAATACACTTTTATAGCGTCCCGCATAACCATAAAATTTTCTACATATATCGTAGTTTTTTGTTTATTGACTGTGAAGAACATTGGTATATTTGTTGACGCCCAGTATAAAGAATATCGATTGGTTTCCTGGACACTTCGTCAATCTTTTGTGATAATCTTTTACAAAAATATTTCCAACAGCCCCCGTTGCGTTACTCGACTTAATGCAGCTATAATCCATGCGAGAAAACTACAAGATCGAATTCCCGAGATAATCTATTATTTATAAAAGGAAAGAATATGCATTTATAAGCCCTCCCAAATTCAACGCTCGTCAAAAAAATCTCAATTTCACGTTGGTGGGCAAAATTAGAACGCGAAATTCAAGAGGCGGAGTCACCTGTTTCAAAATATTATCGGCGACTCGATAGTAATAACGAAGAGGAAATCGATTGTCAACATCGAGCCTCCGGGTACTGGCGGCGATGTTAATTCTCTCCGAAGATGATCTCATTCTGTTTTCTTTTGAAGAGAAGTCTTGTCAGCTTCGCTTTCCTTTCGAGATAAAGATAAACATTTCCTTCGATCTGAAAACCTAGATCGTTACTCCCATCAGTAAGCTTCACAGCAAAGACTTGCGATGATCTTCAATGGTGGATACGGGCGTCAGGCGTGGCGGACAGAATAGAAGAACATATCACAGTTGCACAAGCAAGGAGGTCATTTCAGCTTTTTTGTGAGGGTAATTTTGGAAATTGAATAAAGTTTTTTTTTTTTTAATTAATAAAGTGGGGTCCTTTACCTCCAATGAGAAGGCAAATTAGTTTGTGTTTGTATTTAAAAAGAGAGAAAATATGCTGAATTGGATTAAATGATTAAAGCATATATTTTTTTTATCGGAAGTTGAAATCTCTGCCGTATATAAAATAAAATATTTTAAGCTGTTTTTCTTTAGGTATAATTTATCCCTCTTTCTGAGAATAATTAAAATATTACTTATAAAAGAAGTAGTTTTTTTTTTCTAAAGAAAATACTTCATAACTCAAACAAAAGAGTATGGCCAGAGAGGCCAGCCAATACTGAACTCCCAATTCTCACTTCCCTAATTCTCATAAGCTCTACGTGCAACCATTTACTTCCCTATTCCTCTTTCTTGATTCGGAAAGTAATTAAAATATTATTTAGAAAAAGAAATTATTGGTAAAATTGTTCATCTTATTTTAATAGATGGAGCTTCTATTTGAGATGATACGGATAGGGCTTTATTCTCGTCTAAATATTTACATAAATAACATAAAAAGTACTCCAATTTATCTTCTTAAAATTTATAATCTAATGACAATAGAATAATTTTTTTAGTATAACAATACGTGGGAATAGATGATAGAAATTTTTTTGTTGTCGAAGATAGATACTTTGACTAATTAAGCAAAATTCATGAGTTAAAATAGTCTATAGTATGGTTTCCTCTCGGTTTATGCAATACTTTGGGTGATATTTAGTTAACAAATGAAATTCAATATTTCGGTTGAATAAAAAAATTTATTTCCTCTCTTTAAAATCCTAAATTTCTTTTGCACTAAAAAAATCCTACATTTCCTGCCGGCGCAAAATTTTCAAAGTGACCAATATTTAACTTTAGTTCGGTTTAGGAACGTTTACTCTTGTTTTGAATTTGAATTTATTAATACATTTTAAAGATATTTCATTTTAATACTTAAAAAATATATTAATTTATTAAGAATATTGATAAAAGAAAAGGAAATATTTGTTTGTGTGCGGTTTGTTGATGGTCTTCGATTAATTAAAAGCAGGTGCTGAGAGTCCGTGTTCCACGGCTTTCCGATAAATGTCACGAGAAACTTCCGGAATTGACCCTATACTTGACAACGTGGTGAAATTTCATTTGGAAAAATGGCACTGTTTTGGGTCACTTGCATAAATACCTGCCCGCGTTTGGTAGATTTTTGACCTGTCCCTCGCCGCCATTTATTTGACATTTACGAAGGTCTATTTGGGCAAGAACCTGATTTACGAGTTATTTTCTTTTTAAATATTATATCACATATATGAGGTAAAAATACTTGCATCAGTAATTAAATCTTAAGCTATATTTATGCTGGTTTTTTTCCCACGATTAAAGTTACCCATATAGCCTATTTGCAAATGTGTAACTGATGTAGTTACGAAAAAGTCGGTTGATTATTACATTTTATACTTTGATCAATTAGTCAATTTCACATTTAAAAAGTGTATGTATTAATCTTCAATTAATCGTATTAGTCTGATTGAAAAAGAAGTAAACTGTAGTTTGTTAACTTTGTATTAGACTAGTTAGATGATCGTTTAATTGGCTATGCTTTCATACTACAAGCATGTTGTTATCTGGTTTCTTGATCGTACCATCAATAAATCTTATTTTTGGGAATCACAAAACAAAAATAAGTTATGTCATTTTATTATTGTTTATATTTTAATGTTTTATTATTATTTTGTAACGTTTTAATTAATTAAAACATAAATAAAACGTTTTCGTTAAACCATTAAAATGTAATCAATAATAAAATGATGCTACTTGTGTTTGTTTTGTCGTTCCCAATAGTTATTTATTGAGAGAGGAGTTAACGTTGACCTACTCCAATAAATATAATTGTTTACGTCAATTAATCGTCAAGTTACTAACACAATTGTTGGACAAATTGAATGGTCGAGGAGATAAGGAATCGAGTTGAGTTTCAATTATTGCAAAATCACAAGTTGATTCGTCATTAGTTAGAAGATGAATTGGAACTTCATTCACACTTTGATGCAATAATACGAAGGTGGTTAAGATAATGAATATTATTATACTAAACTGTGAAAGTTATTAGAGCATTGTATCAAATAAATACAAAGATGATGAGGTATATATATAATTAACCAAATATCCTTTAATTAATTGGATACAAAATTAACGAATTAGATAATTAAAGAATCATACATATAATACTGACTTTGACAATTTCATTTAAAGATCATAGCATTTTTCTAATTGTAATATTAAAAAAGAAACAAAGTAAATTCATACAAAAAAAAAATGCTACTAGTATCTCAATCACCAGACATAGAAGAAAAACGCTTATTAATGTTACATTATATTTTTATTTTTGTAAAGTTTGACTACCTCTAGAAAACAAATACTTTCACGAAATTTACCAAGTCACCCAACTACCATTATTAATTTATTATTTTGTCCGACTCGGTTGTATTTTACGTTTGACAACCTCCTTGGTGGCCAATGGCTGTCAAAAAGCACAAGTCAAGTTATGTTCGATGAGAAAAAAAAATAACAATAATAATAAACAAAATAAAAAAAAGGACAAATTATTTTACATAAATAATTAAACCGGGACTTCTGGGGCCTTAATATCGAGGCAGCCATTAGCAGTTGGGCGGGTGCTCTGAGAAACTTCTAATTCAGTACAATCTTCTCGTTGGCTCTCCGCTTCTGGCGTCAACTTGACCGATCGATGCTTAATTTGCCCGCGCTCGCAGCCAGCTGATCGAGAAGAAGAAGCGGCTGGAACGAGCTCATCGGCGCAATCGCCGAAGTGCCGGCGGCGTTGTTTGATGCTTTCGATGGGGCTTTTGTCATCTCTCTGTGCCTGCTTGCAGAAGAGACTTAAAGCAGCTAATTCAGGAGGTGCGGATGAAGCAGATGATGAAGATGTGTCCTCGGGCATCTTCTTTGAACTCAGCGCTCTGCAAATTGCTACCAATTACTTCTCAGAGGCCAATAAGCTCGGACATGGAGGGTTTGGACCGGTCTACAAGGTACGCTTCGTCTGTTTAGACCTAATTATAGTTGCGCATTCTTGGAAGTTGGAATGTTGATTATCTTTGCTATGTTTCTTATTTCTCGACCCCGGATGAACATATTTAGTATTTACTCCCGAACCGTGCTTTCCAATTGCTTGTTTCCGATGTAAAATGGTCTCGAATTTTTCATATTCGAAGTGTTGATTGGTTGCAACTCTAGCCTCCTGTTATGATTATGGATGTCGATGAAGCCCATCGATGATAATTATGCAGGCTCAGAAATTCCTCCCAATCCATTTGAATCAGTTTTTTTTATTTTTTATTTTAATTTAGAGATTCGGATCAGTTCCATAGTCAAGTGGCTCTAGTAAATTACTTGCGGTCGAATATAAAAGCTATTGCAATCTGTCAACGTGGCATTGACGGTTCACTTGGAAATTTTCGACCATTTCAGATATAAATATTATTTTTCTGATGATAAAGATTATTTATGTATTATATTTGCAATGAGCGTAGGATGACATTTGCAGACCAGTTCTACGATTAATGTTTTTTTTTTTGATATCTATGAGAGGAGGTGGCCAACATGAGATTCAAATCCATTCCCTCTTAATTAATCATAACCATAACACTTCGGATCAATGAGCTAAAGTTCAATTCTACCGTTAAATTAACTAAATAAAGAATGTTCTTAGAAAATGACATTTCGGATCTGAACGGATTTTTTTCTGTGTTCAGTTAGTGTTGGCTATTAATATTTTACCAATTTATTTTAAGACTGTCTTAATTTTATGTTCTTGCTTAATGAAGTCTTAATTCAGAAAAAAAAAATTATGTTCTTGCTCTCTGATCGTGGGAATGTTTAGAACTTAGGAGCCTTTCTTCGGTTTCCAGACTTCAAAGTCAAATCGTTGGTTTCCCCATTTCATGCCAAGATGGTAAAGTAAAAAACTGACAATGAATTATATGACCAAATTAAGAACTGTAGATAAGTGGTTCAGAAAGAATGAAAGACTAAACTAAGTAGCTGTTTGGAAATTATTTTGGAAAATAAAATGTGTTTTAGACTAAAAAAATTGAAAACATTTATGGTAAACTATTTTTAAAGTCCTTTTTATGTTTTTTTAGAACCAATAATCAATGGTGTTTTTCCTTCCAAAATCACGGGTTTGTGATTAGAGATTTGTAGTGCACAATGCACCTTTACAAACCGTCCAATTTAGAAAACATCCTCCTTGAGAATAAAAACTGAAAATTTTCCTTTAAAACAGTGCTTAAATAACCAAAATATTATTATAAAAAAGAAAAAATGGAAAGTTGGTTCAAACTTTATTATTTAAGAACAGTATAGGTTCCAAGGGAAGGGAAAGTTTAAAATTTCTCCCAAATGGTTCTTCTAGAAAAGCAACGGATGTTAAGATATTGATGCCTGTATCCTCTCTATTGCACATGACATATCCTTGATGGTAAGGCATCATAGGATGCCTTTTCTGAATACCATCGTTCACATTAAGTTTTTCCAAAAGAAAATTTTCATTGCCCATGTCTAAAAGGTAAACGTGGACCAACAGGATAAGTCCTTATTTGGCAATAAGGGTGCTCTCTATTTCCTCCTCTCTCATGTTCCTAAACTTTGAAAGAGTGGAAATAAAGGTCCATGGCTGGTGAATCGGTGATCTTCCGATGCACAAGATTGCTAGCTTCCTCAATATTTTTCTAAACGCCCTTAGTTTTATGTGTAAAAGCTTACCTACCATTTGTATATTTGATTCATAAACGAACTTGTTTATTACCTAAAAATAAATAAATAGGGACGGGAAAAAATCTCTGTAAGAATCAACCTTCGCTTTTACAAATGCATGCCTTCTTCCATCTATCAAGCATTCTCTTTACCTTCTAAGTTACATGGATCACAAAGCACCAATTATTTCAGATTGCCACTGAGGGGTAGTCCAAGATAACTCAAAGGCCACTCACTAGTCACTCACTCAACTAGAGAGGGTAGTGGAAAGCTGATTGAACCGAACTCCACGGCAATGAATCCTTACAGTAGACATCCTAGTCAAGGGTGCAAACTTGTACATGCGATAGATTGCACTATTAATGAACATATGTCAACAGATTGCATTAATACTATTCATTAGTGCTCCAAGTGTAGATCCACCCTGCTTTGAGCCTCATCTTTGATGGGATACAGGAAGACGATCACTGCACTGCTGCTAAAATTGTCTTAAAATCTTTCTTTTTCCTATAAAAGGAAGTCTTGAAATTTGCTCTCTTTCAATGCAGGACAGGTTACTAAAATTCTTACCCCTAACGATATTATCTGGGTGGTTCTGATTTTTTTTTCTTTTTGTAGGAGGTATAATTCTGAATTCGTTCTTTACATAAGGGCAATTACTCGCAACTCGCTTTTGGGAACCTTTTTAGGTCAATTTAGTATATGTGCACTTATTTCCCTTAACTGTGAAGATGAATGTTCATGACACAATTCAATGAACTATCACAATAGGTTTGAATATGACTTGGATAGTTGCACATAGTGATTAAAAGGCCAAGTTTCCGGCGTTGTTTATGACCCCTCAGGACTGCCTTCCCACCTGGTCTAAAATATTCGCAAGTTATCTGAGATATTAATATCTTACAAGTCTGTTGATTGTTAATTCTAGCCCAATGAACAAAGATATTTTCAGTTATTTTGTATGTGAAAATCCTCAAAAATCAGGATGGATAGAATGTTACCCATCAATATTTTTTGTTGAAAGCCCAGATGATGAAAAGTTAGCTGAAACACATATTAGGTCCTAAAAGTTCTCTAATGATTCTCTGTCATGTTGACCTGAAGCCCTTTTATATTTGGGAAAATGATGAAGTTTTAAGCAGCTGCTCTTTACGCTCTGACTTGGATACTTCCCGATTCCAAAATCACTCTTTTCCCTGCTTTTGGTTGAGAGAAAGTTTAGAGATGGTGGTCTAATGAATGTAGAACTGCTAAATGTACAGGGGTTAATGCCAAATGGGCAACAAGTAGCAGTCAAGAAGCTATCAGTAGATTCAAGACAAGGAGTGAGGCAATTTAGTAATGAAGTGAAACTTCTACTGAGAATTCAGCACAGAAATTTGGTTATTTTGTTGGGCTGTTGCATTGAAGGACCTGAAAAGATGCTTGTATATGAGTACCTACCAAACAAAAGCCTTGATTACTTTCTCTTCGGTAAGAATCCTTAAATTTTGCTTATCGTAATGTAGATATTTATATGTACTTTATTGCAGTTGGTGATAATTTAACTTCTTCTTGCAAAATGGGAGTAAATCATAATTAAATTGACTTTATGACAGATAAAAATAAATCACCATCCCTAGATTGGACAACACGGTTCCATATAATTGCTGGTATTGTGAGAGGTCTTCTCTACTTGCATGAAGAGGCTCCTGCAAGAATTATACATAGAGATGTCAAAGCCAGTAACATATTACTAGACGATCAATTGAATCCAAAAATCTCAGATTTCGGATTGGCGCGACTTTTTCCCGGGGATGACACCCATTTGAATACATTTAAGATCGCCGGTACTCAGTAAGTAAATTTTACTACACGAATCTGCAAATATTACCTGATTCCTAAATTGAGTTAATTCATCCTTCTACTGATTGGTATTTTTCTGGAACTCAAAATTTTTATAAATTTTGATGGATGCAGTGGCTATATGGCACCCGAATATGCAATTCATGGATATTTGTCTGTGAAGAGTGATGTTTTCAGTTTTGGCATCTTGGTATTAGAGATTGTTAGTGGAAGGAAGTCGGCTCGGCGTACAAAAGGCCGACCTCTTGGGATATGTAAGTTACCTTCTCATGATTGTTCCACCAGTCATTATAAACCTCCAACTACTGAAATGAGTCGAGACTGGAAAGTACTATTTTGCAGAATGCTCTTGACCTTGTAGTTATTATATGAGGTTCCTTTAGAAAAGGTATAAATTAACTAAACAAGTATCTCTACAACAGGCATGGTTGCTTTATCAAGAAGGGAAGATTTTAGAATTAGTTGATCAAAGCCTTACAAAATGCAATGCAGATGAGGCAGCTATGTGCATTCAGTTGGGGTTGTTATGTTGCCAAGCGAGTGTTCCAGAAAGGCCTGATATGAACACTATTCATCTCATGCTTTCCAGTGACTCGTTCACATTGCCGCGACCTGGGAAACCAGGAATTCAAGGTCGAGGAGCACGTTGGACGACTACCTCTACTTCAGCTTTCACCAATACAAATCCTAGTACACAAACTGTCGTTACCAAAGCTTCTGCTGCTAGTAGTTTCGTGGAGGATTATTCAAGAAATTCCATGTCTATTTCATCTATTGATGAAGGCAGATGATCACTTCTGTTGTGCATGAATTAACACTACTTAATATTGCTTTTGTACACTCATTCTTTTCATTTTTGGGTAACATCAATAAGAATCTTGTTCAAGCGAATTGCAAAATTTTCATTAGGGGAGCAAAATTTTACAAACTCATTATACGTTAAATAAGAATTAAAGGGGTCAATATGCATCGATGTAACTTTGCGTGTATTCTAGACTGGCTTTCACAAATAGTGGTGAGATTATCTTATGATTTTCATAGTTAACGACGAAATTTTCACCTAAGATAGTGATAGAATAACTTGGACAAAATTGGAGTTGTATTACATTTAAAATATTAGTCTAACATTCATACCTTATTAACCACTCCATCATACCAGATGAGATATGAAGCCTCACATTTCTAGATTGACTCATTTTCAAAACCAATAGTAAAATTCATTTCCAAGTTAAGAGCAAAATAACAGCTTCAAAATTCCAAAGCTAAAGAATTTATTCAAATGATAACGTTTTTCCAATGGTATTTTCTAAAAGTTCGAGTTGAACAAAAAGCCTAGTTTAGGTTCAAGGCAGCAATAAAAAGCTCGACCAATATAATAGTAGATATAACAAGACTTAATAAGACATTCAAAACCTATCGAACTAAAACCACCACGCATCCATAAATCAATTTGCTTTGCCAAAATAAAAATCATAAAACAGAATCTAATACTTCACTCAAACGTTCTCAACATCAAAAATTTGAATGACTTCCAACTAAATGCATCTAAAACGGTATCACATTGGATAAGGAGTTTATGCCTCTGTAATAGGGAACTCAAAGGCAACATCTTTACCAGAAAGCTTCCTGTAAACTGCAGCAAAACTCTCCAACTTGTACTCGGTGTTGTTCCGCTCCTTAGGGTCCAAGTAAACCTGCCCCAAGAAGATCCAACGGGTCAGAAGACTTGTAATAGAAGATACACAGTAAGCAAGTAGGGGATAATAATTCACCACCATGAGACACAAGTGTGGCTGACAACAGTAATAGGGGGATGGAAGCAAAAACTCGGAGAAAAGAACGGTTTGGTTGAATTGAGCAACATACATTGGAAGGTTTGAGGAGTTTAAAATTCAAAAATAAAAAACTAGTTGGCTGGCTCAAAGTTTCAAGCAGTAGGTTTCAGCATTGGTTTTTAATTCAGTTTGGCAACAGACTAAACAGTAAAGGCAGATGATAGGATAGTATTTGTCGAGCCTTCCAATAAATAGAATTATGTAGATGAAGTAAAATAGATATCTTAACAGTTTAATCTAAAAATCTACTGAGAAAATGTGATTATAAAAAAAAATAACACACATCTTTCCATTTTCATACTAGCTACGTGGATGAAATAAGGAAAATATCTTCTAATGCATTTACCTTCATGATTTTTGATCCATCAACCCTGTATCTGATCCGTTTCCCAACAATCTCGGCGGGCAAAACAATGTCTTCTAGCATTGCTTCATGCACAGAAGTGAGAGTACGAGTGCGAGGCCTTTGAACAGCTGACCCTTTCTTTGGAGGTCTCAAGATTCTCCGGTTAGCAATCAGAATAACATCCTGACATACAATCACATAAGAAATTGAAGCAAGAAAACACACCTTAAATATGACCAACTTGTATACACGTCCATCTCTATCCATAAACAAGAGAATATCATGGAGAAATAGCATCACTCTAATAATTGATGTCTAACTAAGCTGCTTATTAATAAATTTTTACTATGTCATGAATAATACGTAGGGTAAAGCAAGAGGTCATTCAGTTGCATGAAATAACATACATAAAAGACAATATAGAAATTTGCAAAACATCTCTCTTGAACCTAAAAATAATTATCCAAATGTCACTAATATCATCTAGCAAGTTAGCTGACGATAAACACTAGAAACTTGATGCTGCTCCATTGAAGAACTAAAAGAGAAATTACAAAAGCAAAAATACACCTTTCATTACCTTTCCGCTGAATTTCTTTTCTAGCTCACGAACAAGCCTCAACTGAATCTTGCGGAAAGCCTTCCTCAATCTAAAGGGAACATAGATAACAACAGCCTTCCTGTTTCCAGAAACGTCAACTTGACTGCAATGCATAAGACATCAATGTTAGCATAATGAGAATTGAGAAATAACATACTGCTCATTGTGATAAAAACAAGTCATTTAAATGTCAACCAAGTACACTTACAGTGCTGAATTAATGTACAGATCCTTCAGGTCACTTTTCAGCTCCGAATTCGTGTTTTCCAAATCAAAGAATGCCTGAAAAATTTTGCAAACATCAGAAATGCAGATAATAAAAGACAATTGAATAAACATTAAGATTTCTGATCTTTACTCAAACAACCTGAGCAACAGACTCCTCGAATTCAGAAGGTTCAACATCCTTGTCCTTGTGGATCTTTTTCAGGGCCGTATACATCTTGAGAAATCTAGCTTAACAAGACAACGACATAAGGAGAAAAAAAAAACCCCTCAGAGAGCGTAAAACAATAAAGGACAACTAACAAATTGTTAAAATAGAAAATCATAGTATCCCAGCATCCCAGGAAACCCACAAGACTAGAAGACTTAAATATGGAAGTCGAAAACTTATTAGATTCCTCGCATTAGAAAAATAAGAATTTGAACCCATAAATCTTGGCCTCCACCCCACACATAAACATACATTAACAGAATCGATCAAATAACACAAATGCTTCACAATGCCAAAGCCGATCAGATACGATATTAACTATCACCATCGTCCAATAGGGCCACTAAACTTAACAATTATTAACATGGAACGATTCGTAAAAGTAAAAAAAGAGAACTAAAATTCAAAAATTCCGAAAGAATGAAATGAAAAACAGAGTATTAAGAAGTAATAGCAAAGAGAAACGGGCGAAACATTGTAGTTAGAGAAGCATACTCGGAGGTGCTGGAAAGCTGCGATCGGCAGTTCAGTGGATGAGAATGTGATTTTAAGCCGATGAAGACTAGGGTTTCATGGAGAAGGGCTGTTTATAAAAGTATGAAAGCAAGGGCTGAGATTATTCTATTCATCGAACGGCCGAGATCAAATGCTTGAGGTTGGGTTGGGCCCATAACAACTACAACTGGGCTTTCGTTATTAGCAAATAAGCCCAATTATTTAGGCTCGTCGTGCAGAGCCATTAGGCCCAATCGTGGGCTTTTGTCATTGAACTCGTTACTGGAAAGTCATTCCGAGAAGGCCCATCTTTGTCGAAGAAAGCTAGTCCATGTCCAGTGGACTTTAACAAATAATTGAAGGGAAATTGGGGTTTTTGACCCCACCAATAGTTCAAATTGGATAAATGAACCCCTTTTAAAACAACCTAATTTTTGATCCTACCTCTACTTAATTTTGAACCTCTCCCCAAGCCAATTTACCATAGTACCCTCATGTTTAAAAATGAAGGGAACTCTCTCCAAGTAAAATCCTAATCCCCGTCTCGAACGTTTCCTGGCCCAACGAAACCCCATCTCGAACGTTTGTTTCCTTTGTCCTAAAACCCTAAGCCCCATCCCGGATTGAACGTTATCTCGGACGTTGGACGATTCATCCATCCCGGACCTTACGAAGTTATCTCGGACGTTTCTCTTCCATTGTTTCGCCCTACGAAGTCATCGATCGCAAGGTTAGTGGTCGGGTAGATTATAACAAAATTTTTAGAAACATTTGTTGTTCTGATATCATTATCGGCGCTATCTGAAGCAGCCATGTAGATCTATGGTCATTTTCATATTGTGCTTGCAGGACTGAGAAATTTGGGGAAAAAATCGATCTCTGATTCAATCCCGTATTCAATCCCGGATGATTTTGGTTCGGGATAGAGTCCGGGATTGAATCCGGGATTGAATTCGAAGTGGCTACATGAGCCTTCCATCCCAGACCTTATCCCGGACCATTTCACCTCCGAGATGAAAGGCAGAAAATGAAGCCATATTCTCTGCCTTTCATCCAAGAACGAAACGATCCGGGATAAGGTCCGGGATGGAAGGCAGAATGCATTAACCTCTGATATGGTCCAATAAAGCAGTTACTGGCAACCTACGCGCGTGTCTAAAGAGGGCATTCACGGACTCCGCATTATTACTGGTCATCTGTGTGTACCTCAATTCTGTTTGGAAACAACGAGCCCAACGCTCCTTTCCAATGTCATCCAGATACTCCCTCACACCAGGGTACGCACCAAGTTGAGCCCAGATTGAGTTGAAATAAGACTCTCGATATGCTTTCGCAGCTTTTAGAAATAGTTCCTCGAGTGCCTTTGCATCGACTTTAAATTTTGCTAACAAGTTCATCTAAATATGTTGTATACAAAAGCAATGAAATGCAGTGGAAAATACCTTGTCAATTGCCTTACAAATGGTGTGATGTCTATCGGAAACGAAAACCAAATTGTTCACTACGCCGAGCGCACTTTTTAATTGAGTCATAAACCATACCCATGATGCTACAGTCTCACCGTCGACAATAGCAAATGCAACAGGGTAAATCTGGTTATTCGCATCCGCACCAGAAGCTGTTAACAATACCCCTCTGAACTTCCCTTTTAGGTGAACCCTGTCGACAACCAACACTGGTCGAATACAAGCCAGAAACCCTCTAATCGATTGACCCAAAGCCATAAAGTCATATTTGAAATATTTTCCATCTTTGAGTTCCAGTTCGAAAATAGTACTTGGGTTCATGAGTTTTAATGCTTCACCATAAGCTGGTAGTAGACCGTATGACGATGCTGGATCCCCTCTAACAAGTCGAAGTGTTTCTTCACTGGACTGCCAAGTTTTGTCATAACTTAAATTGACACCATACTCCTTCCTCATGTCTTGTATTATGTCCTTCGGTCTATACGTGCGGGAGACGTCTGTATACTTCGCTTGGACAAGATGTCCGACCACCCAACTCTTGGCTTGCCTATGATCCTGTTTCAAAACTCCACCGTTGCATGTATGCTATAGTATTTTTTTATCTTAAACAGATTGCAGTCCCTAAGCTTTGTAGCTCGAAGTCTCCAGGTGCAACGAGTATCAACGCAGCGTAGTATATATAGTTCCGGTGTCAACTTTTTTACTTTAAACTGAAAATTCAGCCGCATTGCAACTAAATGCATTCTCAAACTCAACTTCTTCTTCGTATCAAATACTTCGCCCTCCTTAACAACATTTGTTCCAGAAGACTGTACTATGAGTTGCAACTTCTCATCATTAGGCTGTCCAGTGAGACCATCACACCCCATTTGTTGGACCGCTGCTTCATCTCTACGAATCTCAGCATCTACCTGTTCCACATCGGGCTCAGACTCTTCATCAAGTGTATCGTCATAGTCATCATTCTCAAATTCTGCTTCATAGTCTCCTTCTTCTGACTCTCCCAACGAGTCATATGATTCATCACTTTCATCTTGATTATCATTCCATAATCCCGGCACATTCCAATCACATATCCTGTCATCTCCTAGGTTACATGGAACAACATCTGATTCCAATGGTGTTAAACCCACTATATCATGACCTAAATGCCCGTAATAGGGGTGTGGTTGTTGGGAAGAAGAGGGGTTCGATGATGAGGAAGGAAATGAATGTATCGAATCTGTGGGTCTCTGGAATGGGGGAATACAAGCTGTGGGCATACAACTCGAGGACACGTTTTGACCTACATGATATGGGAAAGAAGACATGTACGTTTCATTCTCATGTACCTGCTTTGGCGTAGTAGATATGTATATAGGCAATTAAGAAACATCTTCACCAGTTAAAAAAAATTCAGGTCATCGTCATCAGTTATCTCCATTACACAAACTTTAGTTTTAAAATGATATACGCGTCTAATAATAATATCGAACTGAATGGGGTTTATATTACTCAATCTATACACTTGACCTAGAAATTCTCTGTACGTGGTTGTACTATCCACTGTCAATCCTCTCGTGCGACCACCAACGTAATCTTTTTCACTATCGTTCCATTCTCCACCAAATGTTATGAAAACACGAGGCATCCTGCAAATAAATAAAATCAAGTGAGATAAGATTATCGTCCAAAAAAAAGTGGTAAAAAAATAACAAAATACATGTCATCCCGGACCGTCCCGGACCAGTCTTGGTCCGAGACATATCCCGGACCACAGTGCTTCGAGATTGGTTTGGGATGTATCTCGGTTCACTCCCGAACCATCTTTCGATCCGGGATTGAACATGATTTGTCCGGGATGTATCCCGGTTCACTCTCGAACCATCTTTCGATCCGGGATTGAACATTCAATCCCGGACCTCGAAGCTTCAATCTCGGAACAATACTTGGTCCGGGATACCGACTGCATTTTTTTTCTTTTTCCAAGAAGACAAGTGAAAATGTATGAATGGAAAATATTTCAAATCATTTCAGAAAGTTTTATGTTAACGTACCTCTAACTCTTCAAATGTGAAAATGTGGGACAACGATTTTAGATAGTGTGGGGACAATGATCAAACACGTGGCAATGTTTCTTTCCCGGATTTTAAAACACGTGATTTGTGAGGAGTTTGGATGGTGTGAAAATTTTGGATTGTTTCAAACTCAAAACATAAGTAAAATATGAGGTTAAAAGTTTGGTGAAATGGTTGGGTGGAAGTTAACGGTGAAGTTAATGCATCATAAATAAGGGTATATTCGTCTTTTCACTAAAGGTGGGTTCAAAATTAAGTAGAGGTAGGGTCAAAAATTAGGTTTTTTTAAAAGGGGTTCATTTATCCAATTTGAACTATTGGTGGGGTCAAAAATCCCAATTTCCCATAATTTAAGGACTAACGGTAGAAATAGCCTAGAAAAAAACGGTTTGGAAAATGGCCAAATTTATTTTTGATATTACAAGAAACAGGAGATGAATATTACAAATTCAAAATCAAAGAAACTAGATGAATATTACAAATTCAAAATTAAAAAAAAAAAAAAAACTAATATTAGATTATCACATAATTATTTTAACTACCTCTTGGTTAGAGATATGTATCAATTATCGTTCGGTTAAGTTCATATTAACCTAAAAACTATAGTAGAGGAATGAGATTGAGCGTTTTTTAAATCTACTAAAAAATAAATAAAACAATTTGTAAATTGTATGTATTTAAATTTCAAATACTAATAAATTGACCTTCTATTTCGCCAAAGCGAACATAGCTCAACCACAATTGACATATATCTCTAATCAAGAGGTTGTGGGTTCGATTTCCACCCCACATGTTCTACTAAAAATAATTGATCTATTTCCACTTTCTATATAGAAATTTAGTTGTGAGCAGACAATTAAAAGAAAAATAGTTCATTGCATAGGTTCATTCTTCACATTGGCATACGTCACTCTCTCTTTTAAATTCTCATAATTAATACTGGAACGGAGAGTTTACTCACTCCACGCATCATATGATAAATTAAAATTAATTTAAAAAATTAAAGGGTAAGGTTCTTATTTTATTTTAATTGGTTGTAGCAAAATGGTGCAACATAAAAGTGAAATGACCAATTCTGTAAGATATTTAATTATTATTAAAGTTTGTGCACAGTGCACACTTAGATTAAAATTACTGACTCGATTAGATTATCTTCAATAATTATTTTAATTTTCAATCTAACATTTTCAATTTACAATACCAATTTCGACCCATATTAATTTCTTAGAAAAGTTTAATCAGCCTTTTTAAGTTACAACGTAAAAAAAAATAGATGTGATCATGTACCTAACTCAACTAATTAAAGTATTTATAACTTTCCTTATATAGGTCAAATATCTGCATTTGTATTCTCACATTTTGTAATATTATAGTCCAAAAAACTAGACAACAAACACAACATAGAAATTTGGTCAGGTAAATAATGTATTTTAAATGACAAATTTAGGTAGGAAAGAAATTTGAGAAGATAATAAAATATGATTTCATTGTATTTCTTTTTCTTCTTCCTCTCAATACAAATACACCTTCATAATTCTTAATAAATAATCTCAATCAAAACAATATCTAAAATTAAATGTAATTCAAATTCGAAACCTAAATCATATCATATCTAAATTCTAAATGATATCAGAATAACATATATATTGACTTAGTCCAGCTATATTTATATCAACTATATAAAAAAATTAAAATATCAAATCAAATTACAAAAAAATTTTCTTTTTTCTACATAGGAAGTCAAATACAACCCATTCAACATGATAAAAAAAAAAAGTTTCTAGGACTAATTTTGGAATACTAGGCTAAGAGAGTGAGGTAAGGGTACTTCAAAAAAAAAAAAAAAGTGAGGTAAGGTAATGGAAATGAGTTTTAAATTTCAAAGCAACTTTCCTGATGGCTAATCATATACCTATCTCTACCCACAAAATTAGAAAAAGAAAAATGAATAAAACCACAACCACCACACTAATCATATCTTCTAATTTTTTTATAATATATATTTTTTGATTTTTGATGTAACATAAAGAACTAAGAGACTCTTGTCAAAAACAAAAAAAACAAAAAAGATATAATAGACAGAGCAATTATTAAAATGGGATGAAAGACACGACAAAACCTATAGTTTATATCAAAATTTTGATGTAATATAGAAACAATTATATAAAAGATTTAATAGTCTCAAAGGCTATCAAAATAATTTTTTTAATGAGCCAACTTATGGTTTCTGTTTAGAAGAGCAAACCTCTGGTTAAAGATATTTATATTTGATATAAAAGTCGTGAATTTGGATTCTCATAATATGTTGTATTAAAAAAAATTAAGATAAATTTTAGTTTTTGGTATTAAATTTTCAAGTTCAATGCATTTAACTTGAATATCTTTAATATTTGATATAAAAGTCGTGAATTTGGATTCTCAATATGTTGTATTAAAAAAAATTAAGATAAATTTTAGTTTTTGGTATTAAATTTTCAAGTTCAATGCATCTAACTTGAAAATGTCAAGAAAAATAGTGAGGAATGCCAAAAAAAAAAAAAGAAATCATAATATCCATAAAAGAAATAATAGAAAACATTGTAAATATATAAATAAGGGTAAGAATTCTCTCAATATGATTTTTTATATACTAAAAATCAGAACATTTTACTTTTTATGTATTATTATTATTTAATTTTTGGTGTTGACTGTTGAGTAAAGGATATCGTGCCGTCCATTTCGCTTAAACCGACCAAATTCTACATTGACTGAGAAATGAGATTAGTTTGAAAAACATGCGAGGAGAAACCATAAACTATTAAGAATATGCCTTTATTTAACTTGAAATATTGGCTTTATTTAGAATAACGATTTAATCATTGAATTTTAATTGCTAACGATTTAAACAATATACTTTAATATGAAATAATTTAGTCTCTATAATTTAAAATTTGTAACAATTTAATCCGCACGGTGAAAAATTTTATTAAAATTAATTATCCATTTTTATGACTTTATAATTTATAAACACATTTGGTAATTGATCCGATCAACAAATGAATTTTTGTTTGTTCTCTATGTCATATTTAGATACTGATTTTAACAAAAAGGGTAAATGTCAAAAGGAGAAAAAAAACCAGAGTAAAAAAAATCATTTTTGCTTACCAAGTTTAATTTGTATTGCCAAACTCAATTTATAAGTGGGTGACTTTTCAATAATGACTAGTGATGATTAATCAAGTTACTAATCGTACTTAATCTATGCATAACCACCGGTCAAACTTTGAATTATTGACTATAAGTCATTGACCACGACCAACCACTTATTATTATTGGTTTACATTTATATTCATAGTTAAATGTGTCATCTCAAGTTATGTTTTAATGAGATACCTGAGCATAACTCAATGATAACTGACGACATGTATCTTCAACTAAGAAATTATGAGTTCAATCTCCCATCCTCACATATTGTATTAAAAAAAATACATATATTTTTATTTATACTTTTGAATTTTGTTCATTTTGGTTCATATACTTTCAATTTTTGTTATTTTAATTTTTTTTACTCTCAAAACGTCAATTTTAATCCATATACTTTTAAAAAACGACTAATTCGGTACATATTTGCAAAAGCATCACACAAAACTTTATACACACTAAAAACTTTTTAATACAATTTTATAGCCGTATTCAAGAAATTTAGTAAGTGAAGTGACACGATAAAATGAAAAATGAATGGACTGAAATGATCAACAATGACCAAAATAGAAATTTTAAAAAGTTAAAAATTTAAAAGTACAAGTACCAATATGAATATTTTGAGATACGTGAACCAAAATGAACTAAAACACCTTAAAAAAAAAGAACTAAAGCAAAAAAATATAAAGACCATAATAGTATTTAAATCTATCTTTTTTTTTTTATCTAACAATGTTTCTCTAATATTATTTGATCTCTGGAGTCTTTAAGCGCTTCAAGTGATTATATATTAGTGTCAAAGTAAAAATTAGTATAGCCTTGCAAACTTCTTCACTCTAACCCTTAATTAAAGGCAATAAATTACTCATTGAATTCAATTACTATCAATTTACAGATTAATTAAATGAATAATAAATAAAAAATAGACCTGTAAGATTTAGTTGTTTTTTTAATACAATATTTAGAGGTGGGAGATCAAACTCACGCCATCTTGATTTGAGATATATATGTCAATTACCGTTGAAACTATGCTCGCTTTGGCAGATAAGGTTCACTTGTTAATATGCAGGATTTGAAAAAAAAAATTAGTGGGAAAAATAAAGACAGGTGTGTGAAAGGGGTTGGAACAATTGGAGATTAGATTTAACATTAATAAATAAAGAGGGGCAGCTAGCAAGAGGGATCCATCTAGATGGTCAGAAAAATCAACAAAGAGAAAGAAATTCCGACCTCTCTTCTTCACAAAACCAAAAAACAAAAAACACACATTGTTAACGTTGTTTGTTTTGTTCGCCTTGAAATTGAAACTTTGGTGGCCTTTCTTAAGTTTATCTATGTTGAAAGCTACTTTTCAAAGCTTTGATTCTAATTCCACCACTCCTAAAAGTCTTCCACTACACCCACCAATTGGTCCAATAAATTAATTGGAGACTCATAAAATCAAGATATATAAAAACAGAAGTAATTCGAAAAATAATAGAAGATTTAGTAGACTTATTTAAGAATTACAAAATGATCGTGCATACTCAGTTTTTGTGAAACCTTATTCTATGGAATATCGCTTCATCGTCTTATGCCATTTTTAACAATATCATGGACTAAATGTAGAAGTAATATTAGCTCACATTTTATATCAAGATTAATATACTCTAATAAGATAATAGTATCTCATTTCTCAATCATATATCATATTATAACGAAGGAGAAGAATATTGTGAAGTCTCCATACTATGTTATTTTATTTGGTCTTTATATTGTATTTTTTTTAACCCACTTATCTTTAAAAAGTTGCATGGGATTAGATTTCAAGGATAGAAAAATATAGTTTATTATTATTTTTTCCTGAATGTATAGACATTAGACACCCAAGCTTAATATTTTAAAACAAAAATCAAATCAGTTAATTGAAATATGAAAGTTTAGCAAATTTATGATACTTGCATTTACAAAATTGACTTGATCATAATTACAATTAAACATTTTTTTAATACAACTATAGTGAATATTCGAATATTCTATAATTTGGAATTTGGAATTTTGTTTGGAGAAAAACAGAGATTTACAAATTAAAAGTCGCAAATGAATAGAAAATTATGAATCAATCAAGAAGTACGTTTTTCTGGGTTATCTAAAAATAATAATTAAACCCAGTTTTTCTTCCTAAAATTGCCATAAGTCATCCATGTTGGACATGTAACCGGCAAAATCTGTGTCCATCCAATTACTTTCAGCCACGTGGCATTGGGTAACCGGGTAACTGGAATCCCCCGTTGCCGACGTCGTTGCCGGCCAGTTCATCATCTCTGCGCCGCCATGGCCGCCGTGCCAATAGTCCTTCAGAAACGACGTCCCGTAATTTTCAAAATTCGGGTAACCAGAAATTTGATTTACTACTCGTGAAGAAGAAGAAGAAGAAGAAGAAGAATTGCAAGAACTCCCGAAGAAATCTCCGCCGGAATTGTTCTCTTCCTGCTTCAAACCGTTCAACGACGTCGTTCCACCGATATGCAGAGGAACCTGAAACGACGTCGTCGCTGGCGGTTGTGGCGCTGCCATCATCGGAGTTTGAGAACCCATCAAAGTCTGGCCGGAAACCATCGCTGATTCGGAGGAAGACGGCAACTGCAACGGCGGCGGCGGCGGTGATGATGACGTGGACGATGAATTAGATTCGTTGATTTTTTGAAGCAATCTTGGGATCCAATAGCATCGAATAATCTGCTGAAATGCGTCGCTGTTAGTGTCTATATTAAGATGTCTCGCTTGTTTTTGAACTCTCGTTCTCCAGTAGTTCTTTATCTCATTATCTGTTCTTCCCGGTAAATGCTGTGCAATCTTAGACCACCTTAATCCCACCAAAATCAAAATTTAGATTCAATCACATAATTTAATTAAAAGATTAAACCTAATTTTTTTTTTATAGACACCTAATTGGGAGGAAGCAACATGAAATTTTTAGCCACCCAATAAAAAAGGTTAAAAAAAATCATTAGAAGGGTAAAATTTGGTGGAGTTTGGGGGTAAAAGTTACCTGTTGCCCCATTTAGAATGGAGATCAAGAATCAAGAACTGTTCATGAGGTGACAAATTTCCCCTCTTTACATCAGGTTTGAGGTAGTTTAGCCATCTCAATCTGCAACTCTTGCCGGTTCTTTTGAGGCCTGAAATCATAAATTAATTCAGTTTGTAAATGTAATTAAATTACGAGAGAGAGAATTAAAATTTACCAGAGCGTTTGGCGAGGAGATTCCAGCGGCCTTCGCCGTGGAGAGAGATGGAGTGGAGGAGGAGGTTGTCTTCTTGGAGAGTCCAAGGCCCTCTGCGGAGCTCCTGCTCCTGCTCCTGCTCGTAATTACTGTTGTTATTATTATTATTACTGTCATCTTCTAATTCGCTACAGCTGCTGCTCATGCTCGTGCTCATACTAATGCTTTTTGGAGACGAACACATTTTTCACAATCATTGAACACCAAAACACCAAAACCCCAAAACTCACCCTCTCATCCCAATATGGAATGAAACTATTTCCCTAATTTTTTTTCTCTTTTTCCTTTTGCAGTGTTGAATTGTAATGTGTATATAGATATACACGTGTGTGTATATATATATCTTTCTAGGAGGAAGACTGTTCACGCTTCTTCGCAGTGCCTCTTACCAACCCATCCAAATTACATTTAATTTAATTATATATATATATATATATATATATATATATATATATATTTTAATCATGAAATAACTATCTAATTCTACTATATTTTCTTGTCAGAAAAATACATTGGAAATTAATTCATAGGTAAGTTGGTCCATCATGGAGTTTGAAGTCGGAAAATCTTTCCTTTTTGTTCCGTCCTATATTAAGAATCACAAAAAAAAATTAATTAAATAAATAAGTCCATGTTGCATGGTTTCACTTTTAATTTAAAAAAAAAAAGAAAAAGAAAAAATTGATAGTACTGAAGATAAAACTATGTTATTGTTGAGTCAACTTTCGAAGAGAAACATTTAATATTGATTTAAAAATATTAATTTTCTATTAATCGAATAGTTTAGGCGGTTTTGATAACTATTTGATTTTTTGATTTTTCTACTTTTTAAAATTATGTTTGTTTCCGTTGAGCGATTTAAACTTACCACATTGTGGTCGAAACTGTATATAACTTAACAAATGGAACTATGATTTCACTATGACTTTTAAGAATTAATAATATGATAATAAGTAATTAATAATTAAGTAAATATTTAATAGATCATCCATTTATCTTTTTTATATTTTTAGGATAAAACTTGAGTTCTCAAAGGTAGGGTGACGCAATTTTGTTCTTACCACTGTTAAATATTTGACAACTAAAAGAGAAATGCAAAAACAAAAATTCATTTTAAAAAATAATGAATTGTCACACATTCTCTCGTTACAATTAAAAAGTCTTAGTTTTTGTATTTTTCTCTTAGTTATCAAACATTGATTGATAGTAAAGACACGATTGTTCCTCACTATTAAAGTGTCAAGTATTTTCTTTATAAAAATTAATGAATTATATAAAACAGGACAAGATTTGGTTGTAGAGAGCCAAATAATTTTCCTCTTACTATAAGTAATAAATGTGTAGCGAAAAAAAAAATTTCGGATCACTACTAAATGCAAACAATATTATAAAACTTAAACACTACAAAGTTTAGAATTAAAATATTGGTTAAAATGTTATTTTGATTCCTATATTCTTATAGAAATTCAATGTTTCGTTTAAGCTTTAGGATTTGTTCCATACCTTTAGTAATATATTAATGAACTTAGGTGACGTCAACATCTACGTCAGTTTTAGTTTGTATTGATAACATCTATTTAAAATAATTTATATGAGTTCAAAAAATCGACTATTTTAATTTTACAGATAAAAGCTTATATTCTATTCCGTTTCTAGAAGATTACTTGGATTTTCTTGTGCTTTAAGAACCCACTCAAAATTAAATTTCTTGATGGAAAAAAAAAAAAGAAAAGTTAAATGTTTGAAAGGTATCCAACATATTACTTTTCAACAGAAGTAGCCTTCCTCATGAAACTCACGAGCAAACTTTTTTTTTTTATTAATTTAGTATTTTATAGATATCTATTATTATTAAATAGTTAAAAAATAAAATTACACCGGTTCAAACATATAGGTACAAGGACAATGGGCATACTCCAGATATAAGGGTATAAAGAGTCCCAGGACCGTCAACTTTGGATAATAAAAAAAAACACTACACCAATTCAAACACAGTATCTCTAAAAAATTAAATGGATGGATTAACATGAATTTAATTTTTTTTATAGATACATTAATCAACCATACTTGATCTTTAAAATAAAATTTCAAAATTTTGCTAATATCCTCTTGCTCATGCTCTCCATTTCCAAGTTAAAGATCACACAATCTAGTCCAATAATACTAATTCAGTGAAAGAGAAATGACACATTAATTATGAACTCAACTAAGAAAAGGCAAATTTGAGAGGGAATGGGGAAAGAAAGAAGCCATTTTTGATGCTTGAGAAATTCCACTAAAGCACTCAAAGTATGACATAATGGACTGATTCCCAAAAACCACCAAAACAGGAAGACATATAAGAGAAGAATGTCACATCTTGACAGTGAGATGTTCAGTTGTCATCTGCTTTAAGTTTCTTCAATTTTTCCACACCATTTTCTTTATTTTCTTTCACAACGAAACGTGCTTGACTGAAACAAGATCATATCGTTAATTAATTAAACCAATACTTTAGAGTAGACCACGACTTTACTGTTCTAACAAATGTTTGCTTGCGCCGGTGGCGGCATTTTGAGCTTGCTTGGAATCTCACAACACAACCCTTTTCTTTATTATTGTTGTTTTTCTGGTTTGGGCTGCAAGTTCTTATCTTTTTGATCCACAAGGCTAAAAGAAGAGGTTGAAAAGTCATATGGGTTTTGTTATTGCAGCTAAGTTTGACTTCCAATTCCAACTTTGCCCAGTTGTATAAAAGTGAGTGAATTGCCAAAAGTTGGATGCAAAATTGCCTTTGTGGGCTGAAATCCCTCTCAGATCCATCATTTTTACTATCATACTCTCATATTCCCTTCAACACAACTTGTGTGTAAACACCACCATTCAAATGGGATCTTGGGGAGTACAGTTAAGATATATACACATATTTTGCTTACTTCAAATTCAAATTCTTCAGCCCTTCTTTATCCTTTTCAATGTCATTGTTGTGATTTCGGATATCGACGGGAGTATCAATGAGATATGTTGACATCGACAAATGCTATGTTACATCGCTACTAAATCCAAAAGTCCAAAGTGTCATACTAGGACTAATAATAATAATAATAATAATAATAATAATAAAAAAAGAAGAAAAAAGTTAGTATTTATTTTTCTTGTGCTTGTATTCCAAAAGTTTGCTCTTATTCAAAATCTTGAAAAATTTTTTCCCTATATATCTCAGACGCGTCTAATTAAACTTAATTTTGCTAACATTATCACAGTTAAGGGAAAGAAGAATGTGAGTTAATAATTAAATTGACTCTATAACTCCATTGAATTTAAACTTTTGATTTCACTCTAGTAGCTAGTTTAACATATTATCAAATTAGGCCATAAAAAATGATCTTAGATTTGAATTTTTATACTCATGTCATGAAGTGTTAATTAAGAACGTAAATGAGAATAATTAAATTTACCGTAATCTAGAAGTGTCATTCTCAAAGATATGATTTCTTCCCCAATTGAAGCAAGTTGAAACCCTTTGATACCAGTTCTAGTACAAACAAACTCTTAATCTTATAAGAGAATTTTCATTCTATTTCAGATAACCCTCCATATTTCTATCTTTTTTGGATGACGAAACAAAAATTCTCCAGGATGAATCAATCACTGTACCAAACAGAATCATAAACCATATCGAGAAGAAAGAGATGGATTGATATGAAGTTTGATGATGATATGATGAGGAGAATTAGAAGCATTAAAGAACAACGACTAAGAAGTAAGAAATACAAATTTGGAGCTTGATCAGCGGCGGCTGACATGATTTGTAAAATATTTGAACATCATACTTAGTCTTTGAAGTGAAAGTAATGGTTGATGGTGAGAGAATTAATGTGATATGATGGATATATTGGAGCTTTTTTCTTTTCTTGTTTAGCTTTTATTCACCAGATACGCCTGCAGCAGTAGCAGTCCTAGACCCAGCCTTATAGCCTTTCAGATAGAGGAAAATTACCAAATTTGAAGTAGATCTCACTATTTTATTCAATTCTTACTCTTTTGATAAATAACCTCGAAGCAAAAATTTATTCCCATTCTTTGATTCCTATCTCTTTGGAGTAACGCGAGCTTAATTCCATCGAGAAATTTGAAAAGCCTACACTTTTCCTTTGTTTTTACTGGCACATTATCCTATATTAGTACCATCACTCTTTATTTTACAAATCTTTCGAACCAAGTGTGTTTGGAATCCCTAATTTATAAGGATTTGTAAATCACAATCATTTTGAAATCGATTTGAAATCACGTTTGGGCCAAAATTTGAAATTAGAACTTAAAAAATTTATCCTGTTTTATAGGAGGAGAAATATATCTTTCATTTTTTTAATTTACCATATAATCTCAACACAACCATTCAAGTAAATTAAGTTGATTTTCTGTTTTTTTTTCTTTGTCTTTTTTGTCTTCCTAATCATTTTCTTTCCCTTTTATTTCAAGTTTTCTAACAGTAATTTGAGTCGAAAAAATTGTTAGTTCCCAATAGAATGGATCTTAGGAGATCATACACATTTTTATTCGTTGAAGTCTTGTTTTGAGTTTCTTAGTTATAATAAATATATTGATTATTTTAGTTTATATTTCAAACGATTTAACTTTTAAGTATTCTTTTTAAAATATTTGAACGTAGACATTGACAAGTTTGTTCTGTTTTTTTCTTTTTTCCATTTGAAATTACTAAGTTGAATTGATTAAGTGATTTCATTTTTGATGTAGTTTTCCTTACTATTTCATATTATATTATTATTAATACAATATCATGTAAAATTTTAAGGGTGTAGAGTAAAATTGTAATATGCATTTGTTCATTTCTCATTCAACATTCGAACTATAAATTTTAATTTCAATGATTAGGAATTTGAAATCATTTACCATTAAGAATTTAAAATCATTTACATCTTTTAAAATACTGAAATTTGAAATCATGCCAAACGGAGCATTAATTGATGTACAAGTACAACTATAGTGACGTACGCACAGTACAAAAAGTGTCATTCCAAACGGCGATAAGTAGATCAAAAAATATTGAGCTATTGAGATGATATTTGTGTTGATAGGGTTTAGGGACTAATCCATCCAAATATGATATTTTCAAGTGCTATGAGTTCTAAGAAGTAACTCGAAAATTTTTATTATAACATGAAAAGGTTTGATAAACTATAAAATATCATCATTAATATGGATATAATATTATAATGATAAGAATTTAAAACTTATTTCAAAATGGTAAAACGGTGGTTTGTTAATTCAAAAGATGCAGTTGGAAGAAACTAAAATGCCTTTATGAAAATCAAATTACAAATGAGCCAAAGTCTCTATAAAGCCCATTACCAAACTAGGGCCTCAACTCTGCTGAATACTGACACCTGAGCATACTGATATGGACTAGGAGGGCAATTTGGGCATGCTTTTTACGGACCATTTGATAATGTTTATATTTGAGAAATTTACGACGATGGCTAAATTTGGACACTCATTTTAAAAAATTATAAATATTATCACATTTTATACCTTCAAGTTTTTTTTTTTCCTTTGTCATTTAGCTATAAAATGCATACTAAATATTACAAATAAATATAAGATAAAAATTAAATATTTAATTGAAAAATTAGTTCTCATTAGAAAAAAAAATATAAATTTTTAATTTAAAATTTTAGAGAATGAATTCCTTGTTTATGTTAAAAAAAAGAAAGAAAAAAAAACAATTACCAAACTGTTGAGCAAATTCAAACTTAAACTTAGTGATCAATTACAGACAACTAATAAAGTAGTCACTAATGATAAACTAACTTGTAAACGAAGAAGAGAAAAAAATGATGATATAGTGATTTTGATCAATATAATTTACATCTGCATGAATATACCGAAGAACTAAATAAAGAAGTGTTTAGCAATCAAACTCCAAATTAATAGATGAAGAATACAATCCAATGACCGAAACAGTGCTTTACCCCTAGATGTCCAGTCAACTGGTGCGCCTCATCGCGAGCGATAAGATAGGGGACTACAAATCTCTTTTTTCCCGGTTCAAATTCGGGTGCTCGAGCCCCCAGAAGGGAGCCTTCCTCACCCTCGACCTAAGCTGTGCAGGAAAGGTCGTTTTTTCCAGAGTTACAACTATCCATTACAAGGAATTCAGTTCTTACGGATAAATGTTCTAACACCCTAAGAAAAGTAATGAAACCGATGATGGCTACTGAATAACCTCCTTTGACGGAATCCAATCCAACCCATAAGATTATTCAACACAAATCAGTTCTATTTCTATTTATTAAAAATAACGAAACAAAAAATAAGAAAGGTAAGGTTAACAACCATCCTTGGGTAGAATTTGTTGAACATAAATTTCCCTCTGAAATTGTGGCCCTAGGAATCAAGGCTTTAAAAAGAAACATGAATGCATTGCCATTTATAAACCTGAAAAAATAAGCCTCATGCCGTGGGAAACTCCTGCTGAGAAAAGTATGCATAAGTTTTTAACTTTGATTTTTCTTCTTTCACCTTCTTCTCGCTCTCTGAACCCAAGCAGAGTGTAAAATTCAAAACTGGACTTATTGTTTAGGTTTTTTTTGGCCAAATGAATAATTGACAGCTACTGCATAATTGAGAAAAGTTTTGAATTTCAAGAACTTGTACAATAATAATGCTCTTTTCTCCATCTTATAATTGATTTTTGGCAGAGGGACTCAGCTTCCTGGTTTTTGACTTGTGAGTCAGAGGTAGAGGAAAGCAGAGTTAAGACACAAGTTTCAGAAGAAGAAAAAAATAGTATCCATCTACTGCTTTGTGATTTCTTTTCTCTAATTTCTTTCTGGGTTTTCATGCCCTTAACTTTTCAACTAATAATTTCTTTGTTTTATGTAGAGACCCAAGTCAAAACCTTTACAAAACTTAACCTAAATCAATAGTCAATTGGTTCGGTTTTGGATAATGATAGACAATTTTAAATATAGATATAGGAAGATTTGTTTGGGAGGTAATCAGCTCAAATTTTGTATTTTGGTTGTTATGAACAGTGTTATAATTGACAATGAATGAAGCTATAACTTTTTGATGTGAGTTTCAAGGATGTTGATACTTCTCCCACTTTATTAAATAATCACATACCTTAAAAGCTTCAAACTTTTTTGTGGGGAAATGATAATCTAACAAGAAAACATGTTGTTGTAAAATAAGGAGATGATGAGATGCATTAACATTTCCTTGTGTTTCATTTTGGTAATCATCAATGTCGGCCAGGTTCATCTCACATATGCACAAAACAAAGCATATTAGGAGAAGTGCACTACAAAATAGTGATTTTGATTTATACCCTTTGGAAAATGATAGCCCACCTGAATAATAGTACACTTTTCAATCAACTTCTCTTAAATAGGTAGGTTTCGAATAACTCCGATATGAAAAAATTGAAGTCTATAGTAGTCGTAGATGAATTACACCGATAAGTTAGTTTCTAACTACCATCTTAAATCTTGTTAGATAAAAGAAAAAATGGTTTTTTATGATTTCTTTCATCTGGGTACATCGTATATATATAGTAATTGTTAAAAGAAAGTTTGTGCAGTAATGTACTCATCTTCTTCTTCGTCAGTAGTTTTTTTTTCTATTTCTTTGACCATGTGAATATCAGACTTCTTTCTCTGATACTAACTGAAATTACCATTGTACTCAAAAGTTTACAAGTTTACGTGGGGTGAAAATGTAAGAAAAAAGTTATATTCTTAATTTAGGGCTTTGTGGATAAGTTGAGGAATATTCAATAGAGTTTGGAGCCAAAAGCTTATCATTATTTGGATATGGTTCCTGAAAGATGGGGTCCATTTTAAGAGGGGAAGCTTGACTTACCACATGACCAACAAGACAGATTTTTAATTTCCATTGTTTTATTACAAAAGTTTTAAATTTTGAGAAAGAGACTCAATCATAGACTAATCCCACACTATAAATAGCAGAACCAGAGCTTCATTATCCAAAATCACAGTTGGGTTTCAAAGATTTTCATGGCTGAACTCACTGCAAACTTCCAGAGCTTGAAGCCATCATCTTCTCCTCTAATGGATATGGATCCCAACCAAAATCCAAGTCTACTCCATAACCCAAATGTGAATTTTCTTGACACCATCCCTGTTCTGTTCAATGACAGTTTCTTCGGCAACCAAGCTCCTCCCAGATTCCTGGAAACTTGGGGAGAAAATTTCCCAGGAGTTTTCTGTCAAGCCAATCAGATCACAGCACCCGATTTTCCATCTGGAAATGACCTCCATGAGACCAAAAAAAGAAAGCTTGAAACTGATGCATCTGAATGCAGCTCTGGCAACTCGACCCCTCAGATTTCTGAAACTGGGGTCAAGACTAAAAATGTACAAAACAGACCCTCTTTGGTTTTTACTCTCAGACTTTACAAAATTCTCATGGGATTGTTCTCATTTTTCATGTCTGCTCTGCAGAGCTCCAGTAAAGGAAAGCGGTCGAAAAAGGGCGGCGAAAACGACGACGAGAAACCGAGGGAAGTGGTTCATGTTAGAGCCAGAAGAGGTCAGGCAACAGACAGTCACAGTGTAGCAGAAAGGGTAAATTTGCATAAGGAACTCTCACAGAGAGTTCTTGTCCCATTTTTTCTTCATTTTGAAAATGTTCTAAAGAAGATTCAAACATTATTCTCAAACAGATAAGAAGAGGAAAAATCAATGAAAGATTGAGATGCTTACAAGACATTGTCCCTGGATGCTATAAGGTAATGAATTGATATTGAAGAATCAAAACAAAGACGGTTCTTTTTTTCTTTTCCTCTTTTGTAACTTATTTTTTCTTTAATTGCAGACAATGGGGATGGCAGTGATGTTGGATGAGATAATTAATTATGTGCAGTCTTTGCAGAACCAAGTTGAGGTAAAACCAAAAAGTTTGAACTGAGAAACAATCATTTGGAATTTGAGTAACATTAAAAAATGTAATTTATAATCTTTTCTGACTTTTTTTTTCTTCTTTTTGGTGTCAGTTTCTTTCTATGAAACTCACAGCTGCAAGCTCCTTTTATGACTTCAACTCAGACTCAGATTCTGGAGACAAAATGAAGGTAGATTTTCAGAGTAAACCCTTTTTCTTCCAAATCCTCAAAAGTGATTTTTTTTTTTTTAGTGTATAGCCAAACACTATGAAAATTTATATGACGTATTAAATTAGTGGTTAAATTGAACTAACTTGACTTTGAATGTGTTAATTCTACAGGTGAAGGAATTGAGAGAGGGAAATGGAGAATTGTTGATTTCATCGACCCAATTTGGTCCCTTTGACTTGAGCTTCGGTCCATATTCTACGTTGCCATTCAACGGCATGTGATGAACAAGTTTAGATTATAACTTAATTAGCTACTATATTAATTTAAATGACCAAATTTGTTCCCACCTTAATTTTTAAGCCATATACTTAAATTGATTCATCCTCGTAATCAACCTCTCATACATGTGAGAAATTTCATGGAAATATGTAATAGGTAGCCTTTTTGTCTCTATTGAATTATATAAATATAACCTTTTTTTTTCCTTGAGAAACTAATTTTTGGGAGATTGAAGACCCTGGATAATTTCTCATTCCACACAAATATTCAAACACAACCAAAATGTATGAAAATAGGAAGAAAACTGTAAAAGCACGAGAATAACGATACAGCAAATTATATTGGTTCACCACTAAAGGCTACGTTAAGTCTTCCACTTAAATGTGGATAATTCACTAATAACTGTTTAAGGATTGGAATACAAAACTTTCCCAAAAATATCCAAAGCCCCCAGCATATACTTAGGTACATGAATGAAAAACACTCATTAAACCCACGAGATACAGAATCCAATATATTGTAATCCTTATAAGACAACAATATCCTACTCCCGGTAGGAATTGGTAAGTATTGAAAAATCCTTTTATTCATAGGATATGAGTTTTCTGTTTTGGCTTGATTAAATATGATCGTGGACTTGATTAAAAAATTCTTAAGAGATCATTATCACATATTTTCTTCTCAATCATTTTTCATAATTTTTATTACCGAATATTCCAATAAAGAGTTTTAGTTCCGACAATGCTTTAAGTTTTAGTTTTAAATGATTGAACATAATCTAACTTGGTTGGACCCAAATAAGATCTTTTGGGTGTTCAAATAACAACATGGTTGTTGATGAATAGCTCTTTTGGTAGATGCTATTTAATTTATGTGAGAAGTTTTGTTCAACGTATTAATCAAATTCGTAGTGCTTTAATTTTGAAAACTTTATAACTATATACTTTTCTATGCCCCACAAAATTCAAATGAAAATAAATTTGAAACTACACTTTTCTATGCCCCCACAAAATTCAAATGAAAATAAATTTGAAACTACAATAGATTCACTATTATAGATGAGATTTTTAAAATTCTAAGAAACCTTCTTTTTTTTATTTCTCGAATCGATGTAATCTATAATCAGGATTCGTTATCTAAATCGAATAATACTATGACCAGCCAGGGATACAAATTCTATGGATAACATTATGATATTGTAGACATACGAGAGATCATTTTTCTAATAAAATCAAATTTTTGATGACTTGAAGGGAAAACAATGAATTATGAAGGACCCAAGAGTAGAAGGAACAGTAACATCTCAGGCATGTGAATACTAGAGTTCAAAATTAAAGTTTTTGAATATTTTTGAGGGGTTGAAAAGAAAAATAGGAAGGATTGGAGGACAGAATAGCAAAAAAGAAGAGGGGTGGGAAGGGAATTGAGCCAAGTTGCATATAAAGAACCAAATTGTGTGGGTAAAATATGGAAATGACAAAATTCGTTTTGGCAGTGACAAATTGAGAATAGGACATTTGAAGCAAAGTGGCATGTAAAAGGGCTGAAGTTATTAATTGCCGAACGACAAGTCGGTTGTGGAAATCCTGTTTGGACAAAAAGCTAAGCCATTTGAGATCCCACATGTCGACACACACATACATAAAATCTCATTGATGCTTCCAATTCATCAAGTGAATGATTGTATTACAGAAGTTTTCTGATCAACAATTATTATTCTTCTCTCTCTCTCCAATTTTCAATTGTAGAAGAGAGAGAGGGATGGATTCATTGTATCCATAATAATTGAAGAGAGAGCCTCCATGTGGTGAAAGAAAATTTAAAGTACACCCCAAATACCATTATATTCAGATATTAGAATGTTTCTTTTTCATTTCTTTTTCTTCTTTTTTTCCTTTGATCAATCTGATTTTAAGAAATTAATTAATCATAAATAGAAGCATCTTGAAAAATTTGAAGGATCCCCAAGTTGGAATTGAGATTAGGAAGAAGAGTTTATTATTGTTTAATTTCCAGATCTTCAAAATTATGTTCAGGGGAATATTTATTTGTGGTGTATACCTATTAAATTATAAAATCTTTATTATAACTTTAATCCTTTTTTTCCAATGAAGTGAGAATAAAGTTGAGCCACCATTCGTATAAGATTTGATTCGATGAGAACTCAAGTGTGAATATGAGGCAAACCAAAAAGGGCTTAAAAATTAAATAGGCATTATGTGATCGTGGGTTATACGTCTCAAATGAATCTTTTTTCTGTTGTGTGACCACCTTTTTGAATGATTTTTTATTTTATTTTTATTTTTAACTTTGTGATTTGGAGTATGCATGAACAAGGAAATAAAGTTGTTAGTAGAAATATTTAGTATGTTCCCTAACAAGATCTTTAGTCCCATATGCTCAAAATGGTCAAGTTCAAGGATCCACAATCCACTAAAACCAAACACATTACCCATCAACTTTTTATTTCTTTCCTTTTTTCCTTTCAAAATCTTGATTTTGGTTGGTGGGTTGTCAAAATCCAATTCGTTTTTGCTTTTTAATTTGAGATATAAGCCTATTTTATATATATACATATATATATATATATATATATATATTTTTATACAATATGTGGGGTGGGCTTTGAACTCATAATCTCTTGGTCAAATATAGGTGTCTTAACTCCTTAGCTATGCTCGATTTGACTGTCCATATTATATTTATATATTAACCAAAGGAAATGAATTAAATAATGTAAGAAATGAAGTTTGTTATATGAACTACCGTTTCAATTCAATTGTTGAGATTGCTACATGAAATTATTATTTCTTCCAATTTATGAACGTTGATTCAAGGGTATAGACAATCAATAAAAAAAAAATTTGTTGTTTAGGGTATGTTAGCCTTAAAGCACCAAAAAAGATCATGAACGGATAGAAAAAAAAATGGTTATTATGTGCCACAATTATATAACTTCGATGAATTATTCTTAAGGCCATGTAAACTAATTTCTCGTATAAATAATTTAATTAGAAGTAAAAGATAATAGTAATAATAATTATTATTAGTTTTTGCATAAAACCAACACAAAATAATTTTCTTTAAAGACAATTCATTCTTAAATCTATAATACTAAAGAATTATTAATAATATCTTGTTTACATATATAATTCACAATAGATCGAATTTTACTCTAATCGCATGAAACAAAAGGAGTAATCGAATACATAAATATTTTTAAAAATTAAAGAGATGATAAAATATCACCTCTTGAGTTTTGTCATAGATGAGGGATTTCTCTCTCAATTTAACATGTTACAAAGTTAACAATTTAACTTGATTGAAATTAATTTTTTTATTACAGTGTAAAGGAATTAATGTATTCATGTTTTGAGATAGTAAAAGATGCCTTTATCTATTTAATTATATTTGAATGGATGAGTATTTATTAATTTTTAAAATAGAGTAATAGATTTACATGTAAAATATGTGTCAATTATTAACGTTTTATTATTTTAATTAGATACGCATAATTAAACAATCACTTCATTTTTAAAATATAAAACTTATTAAACTATTTTATTTTATGTCACATTATCCTCCATCCAACCGCCACAGATTTTTCCGCATAGTTTTAAAATATTTTTAAGCAAGTTGGATTGAAAACAAGTATAATCAATTATTAGAAATATGGTATTATTATTATATTAGGTGGACCTTTTTATTTTTTTGAAATAAAGAACCAGGTGTATATCAAGTAAAACTGTAAAACTATATAATAATAATAATAATATATGAAGATATAAAATCCCTCGTCTAATAAATATTTATAAATTTGCTGTAACTTCAACTGATTTACAAATCTAGAGTCTCCTTAGCTACACATTTATTTTAGTATTTTATTATTAATTTGAATTTTATTTTCTTAAGAATGAACAAACCACCGCTCAATCCAATAGCTTAAGTTAATAGGATGGGTAAATTTAATTCATTTATATAGATTCTAACATATTTTGTGGGGTTTTTAAAAGGATTTCTTATGTTTTATCGCCCAACTTACATAAATGCAGAAATGTAAGATTTTATGGATTAGTATAATCTAGACTAGTACTATTTATTTATTTATTTATTGAAAAAAATCTAGACTAGTATTATAACTATTAAAACATTCGAACCATTTATTAATTTTTAAGAATTAAGCTTGTCTAGATAGAACAAATTTCACAAAGTAACATAATTTCGGCTGTCTTCTCAAAAATAAATAAATAAATAATAAAATAATAAATATTCTGATGTACTTGAATAAAATGAAAAACAAAACAAAACAAAATTTCGCCTGGGGTACGGGCAAGCCATCGGGAAAGTATGGTGTGGTGCAACAGGATTCAATTTGAAGCCCACGAGGCTTTTTTTAATTGGGCCGTATCTTTGATGGAAGATAGGCCCATTTGTAACCCAAACCTAAACCTTACCCTTTTCGGGCTCTCAAAAATAAATAAATAAATAAAATAGTCCATAGAATAAAAGTTTGAAAATATAATAATTTTTTATTTATCTTACTTTTTTAAGTATCACAGTTTGGATGATGGATAGAGATTCAAACCTATAAATAAGTTATTAATACTTTAATCAATTAAGTTAGATTTACGTGGAATGTTATAAAATTCATAAAGAAAATATAGTATTTTGTATAAACATAAAATTTTACCACGCATATAAAAATATAATAAAGTAAAATGAGGAAATTTAATTAATAGACTTGTTGGTCGACCAAACAAGTTCAATCGTTAAGATATATATTATTAATCAGAAGGTCGAAGATTCGAAACTCTACCTTACAAATTATTAAACTCAATCAAGAAAAATCATTGATCTATTGAACTCATATTCTTATCTAAGAACACGAAGTTATCCAGTTTAATTTCTTTGAATGAGCTGAGGACCACTAGATTTATTACGTATGATATTATAATTTTTCGTTGCCTTTAATTTTGCCCCTCTATTATTCTCACGTTGCATATTTTAATAAGATGACACAAATCTTCAAGCATTGAACATTGACTTAACGGATAGCTTTCCTTCACTTTTTTTAATATTATTGTTATTGTTCTATTACATGTGTAAAAATAAAAAATAAATAACAATGAATTCACTGTTGACCAATTCTCTACAATTTGTTAGTTCTATAGCTAGTTTCATGCATATAAATATAATATATTATTCTTAAAATTTTTATTGGTCAGCATTTTTTCCCAATATAATATTCTTTTACAATGATTTAAAATTCTGATTGACATCAACTAAAGTAACCCATATTCAAATCACCCACAAATTAATATATTTAATGTCAAGAGATTTTTACATAAATAATATAAAACAGATATATATTTTCAAATAGGGTAGAAAAAGTTTAAAATTTTGCAAAAGTAACATAATTTAAATCAAAGTAAAAAATCTAATAAAATTGAAAACAATAGATCAGGGGAAGAAAAGTTAACTTATTTTATATTTAAAAACAAGAAATTAAAAGTTCTGATAATTTTTATAGTTACTTTTATTTTGTGTATAATATGTGAGGCTAAGATTCAAATTCACGACTAATGAGATATAGGTATCTAGATAAATTTAAAAGTTGATTTTAGTAGTTATTTAAAACACATATCAAATTTATGTAATAGTGTAAAATTTATGTTTCCGCACGTTGCTCTGATTGAAATGGCCGAGGTTGAAACTAGAATTTATGAAGTAACACGAAACAGAAAAAGAAAAATCTTTTTGTCGCCATTTGATATGGTCAATGAAAAATTTTATTCGAAAAATACAAAAAAAGAAAAATTTCCCTAAAGAACAGATTCTTTTCGTGAGTCATTTTTTAATGAAATATAAAAACACACCAACTATGCAGAATAATTTATCCAGCATTGGAGCATAAATTAATATGATAAATTCAAACAAAAAGTCAACTAATCGTGAGCTCCACAAGTGGGAATGAAATGTTAATCAAATGATTAAATCAATGCAATTTCACTAAGTGAACAAAATTACCCTACCCTATTTCATTAGTTATGAAAAAAGAACACTTTTAATTGAATCCCAATTTCACCCACGTTTTGATTTATTAAAAAAAAAATGGTGAATTTAAGTATTTATCTTATATCTATTAATTTGAAATTTGAATGAAGGGAATGGAAAAATGGATGAAGAATGAGTGTAAATTTGTTGTGCTTTGAGAAAGGGTGCATGATGATGCATTTACGATCTTCAATGTGTTTGGAAATTTGAACAGTTTTTCTTGGAATATTTTCTTAATGGAATTGTACTCTATTGCCACACCAAGTCAAATATTGCTTCCTCCCAAGGCTTGGGACCATCTCAAATTTTGAGGGTTTTCCAATTTTCATTTCTTTTTTATTTACTAAAAGGGTTGGAGATAAAATGAATAGTGTTTTGTTTCCATTTTGGAAACAATAATTTGTCGTAACCATTCTTTTTAAGAAATCTAGAAGCTATAATTTTACTAATACAACAAATTCATGAGTGGTTCAGTTCCCCTCTACCGGAGCAAGGGAGAACTCTAAACCTTTATTGCTCTCCTCATAATATCTTTAAAAACGCGTCCATTGATTGCTCGTTCCGTTATCAACGAGAGCCTAATTATTTCCTTCAAAATTCTATAACTCCTCAAAGTTCAAATACTTGCTTATTTGAATTAAAAAACATTAATACTAGGCCTCTTTTTTCTATAACGTTAGGGTTGTGAATCCTTAAACTAACTATAGGGGATTATGAAGAACAATATTTTAACAATCCTCTGACTACAGAGAATGCCAACAAATAAAAATTTTCTCCTTCAAATTAGAAGATTTGAAACTTTTCAAATTTAGTTGTTCAATATCAACTAAATAGTTAGACATGATCTACTAAAATATACCCCTTGACATTTTGTTAAAAGGTTAATAGAAGGACGAAAATGAAATCATAATCTAAAATTTAATACTGTAATTGATATTTTTTTTAAAACTCTGGATAAATCTATGAAGTAAATTTATAGTTTAATCTTAAATCAAAAATAATTTTTTATCTCCACCCTTTGATTGGATATAAATATTAATTATCACCGATAAAAAACGAAAGAAAAAAGAAAAAAAAAGAAAAAGAAATCATAATTCCTAAATAAACTCTTTTATCTCTCTCGGTTGTGAGTGACAGTTCTATCTCCGGGTGGTGGTTTCCAAATTGGCAAATTCGAAGAGAGTCGCGAAATTCTGGACCGTACGCGTCAGAGAAAACGCGTGGGTCCACGCAAATATTAGACATGGTTATGGTCATGGCCATGGGTCAACCAACTGCCTGCTGGCTTTTTTTTTTTTCTTGGTATTTTCGTCATATCTTAATTCTCATTTTTCAAAATTCAAGCAAATAAAATTAATAATTTCCAATATCAATATATCACCGTTTTTATTTTATTTTTTTTCTAAAATTGACATGGTACTGATTACGGGTCACAGATGTTTTCAGCTCATAAAAAACAAACTAGTTATATTTTTCTCTACTTCCAAAATTTTCCACAACGTTTTTATTGTATTATTATAAATTTATTATAACGTTTGTTCTAAATTTTCTTTCGTCAAAAGTTAAAATGGAAAATTTAGGAAGATATACAATTTAAAATTTTGTGCATTATTTATGCAAAATATGAAAGGTTATTGATTAAATCTAATAGTTAATATATAATAACAATGCTAACTTCATTGTAGCATAATAAAAAATACTTGACCTAAGTATAATTTAAATGAGTGAAAAATCTATCATATGGCTTCTTACCCTCTCTGATAATCTTAAAACGAGTGGATATGATGTATATTGTCTTAGATGACGTCGAGTTCCACAAAGTTCCCTTTATGCATTTTGAAGCTACAACAAAGTCATTGTGTTACTGGAAAAAAAAAATACTTTCCTAGATGGATTGACCTACCTGAACTACTTATATGATATATCTATTATGGTGATTCCAGTTGGACAATGCATCCCGATTGGACCATGCATTCGATGAATTTCTTATTCTATGTTGGACATTATAGAATAAGAGGAATATAGAGGTAATGAATTATTTGTTACATTTTCTGTCCATACTCTCCATTTAAAAAAACTAAATTTGTTGAGATATAGGTAATCTCTAAAATAATAATTAAATGATTTTTTTACTTCAAATAATAATTAAATGATAATAACTAAAGAAATAGTTGAGACATTTGGATGGAATATGTTCTAAGAAATATCCAATTGAATATTCAAATCTTTATCAATATTTGTAGCGTTTTTTTTTTTTTTAATTCGGAAAGAATATATTTGTAGCGTTACATCCCAAATGAAATAGAAAAACAATAATGAAATAATTTAAAGTACAATGGCGATATTTAATCTTAGGTGCAGTGAAGAGGGAGAGGTAGCAGCATTTAATATTTACAGCTACAGCAAACTGCAAACTATACGGACAGAGAAATCTGTCGTTATCACTATTCTAGTTATTAACTAAATAAATTGACCTGTCGTTTTCCGCTTCATCGTCTTCCCTTCCAATTCGAAATTTCCCCAATACCTTCCTCCACCGGTTCAGTTTCTTTCAGTTCACATTTGAATTACTCACACTTAATTATATTACGCCCACTTGATTTTCCCTTTTTGTTACCATCATGTTTTCCACAAATTCTCGGATTTTGACTTTTCAGAAACAATGATCCTGCAACCTTTTATTCTTATTCTGCGTCTGCAGAGTTGAGAAGCAGAGTCACGACTTGCGAGGAAATTAGTTTTTTCTTTCTGGGTTCCGTTTCAAATGAGCAGAGCTCGTGGCCCAAGTGGCCGGAAAAGGGGTTTCTTCAACGGCGAAGGGGCCATGGAGTTTTTCCACCATTTAATGGCGGAGAAGCCTCTTCTTCCCTTTCTGATACCTTTGGCGCTGATTGCTTGGACTATTGAGAGATGGGTCTTCTCTTTCTCCAATTGGGTTCCTTTGGCTGTTGCTGTTTGGGCCACTTTGCAGGTTTTTGTTTCCCTCCATTTTTTGACCTTAAATTTTCCTGTTGCTGCTTTCCTTGGCTCATTCCTGATCTGTTTCTCCCTTATATAGAGGTTGTTTGTTTCATAAATTGAAATGTATTTGACTGAATTCTTGAATTTTCTGTATCTGCCCGGATGGTGTTTGATATATTTCGTTTGGCTCAAAATTTTGTTTGACTCGTTCATCATTGTAGTTTGAGTTGAGTCCATGCTTTGTCCATCCCCTGCTTTCTCTTAACATCAGTGGATTTGCATTGTAAAATCTTTCTTGGTATGAGTTTAATGTTATATAGTCTAAACCCTTCGATGAGTACTCGAGTTCCAACTCAAGTACTTTTGATAGATTAGATATCCATCTCTTAGCAATCCCCGGGCAGAAAAAAAAAAAAACTACTCAATGGGGCTGCCACAATGTGGTTATCCCCTAATAACCGTAGGATGTAGGTTCAAAAATTTACCCTATCCCCTGATGACCGTTTGATACAGATCAACGATTTTAAATTCTCTATCACTCATTCAAGGGTGTAGAATCATCAGCATTCCAACTCCCTTGAATAATTTCCCTTATGGTAGACTCTTGCAGCCAGCATTTGCCAACAAGTCTGGCAATTGATAACCGTAAGTTACAATGTAGAAGAAGTTAACTCTACATTAACAAGTATAGCAGCAATTTTATTAAATGAGTTGCTGAATTATCAAATAATTAGTTATTGAAAACTATCAAGTAAATATAGCTATTCTTTTTAATTATGGAAAATGGCTGCCATGTGTAGAAAGTTTTGCCATTTTTCCTAATTGACTGATTGATATTCCAAAACTGTCATGGGGTCTCTGAAGAACTTCCATCAGCATTGGCTTATGGTCAACATCCCAGCCACCTGGCTAAAATATTTTCATGTGGGGAGATGTTGGCTGGAAAATTGTGTTACGTTATATCAGTCTTTGAGTTGCCCAATTACCTACTAAATCTTTTGATTGATTATGTCTGCATCATTGGTTTGGGGTTTATTATTTTTATCATTCTTATGAACTCAAGTTAACTGATAGATTAAGCAGGGATAATGTGCAGTACTGGCCGTAATATCATCTTTTTCCTGCAGTATGGAAGTTACCAACGCCAATTAATTGTTGATGACTTGAACAAACAATGGAGGCGACTCATAACAAACACCTCGGTACCTTTTTCTTCTTTTGTCCTTATTGATTATTTGAAATTTTCAATGTGCTAAGCTGATGGTTTTCTTTTTCTTTTTCTTCTTATCGATAATTTGTATAGCCTGAAACACCTTTGGAACCCTGTGCATGGTTGAATAAGCTGTTGCTGGAAGTGTGGCCAAATTATTTTAATCCAAAACTTTCTACAAAGTTCTCATCCACAGTAAATGTTAGTGCCCTTCTCTTTCTCAATATCTTATTCCATATGATCATTATATGCTCCACATGGTGCAGTTGTTCATGTGTTCCAACTTACCCTTCATTCTTCTTTGGGCGTGCTCATATCGTGATGAGATATATTTATCTTTTTAAGATAGTATTCTTTCTACTCTATTACTAAAAATGTCTAGAATTGGTTTAGAGAATAAATCTTATTGCTAATGGTTATATGCACAAACTCAGCATCATTTCATTTAGTTAAAATTTTCTCTACGCAGAAACGGTTGAAGGACCGGAAGTCAAGACTTATAGTGAGTAAACTTACCTTTGGCCATTCCATCTTGTAGATCTTGTAGACAAAAACATGAATGTGCGCATACTTGTATATTATATATATAACCAAATTGCTCAATTTCCTGCAGGAAAAAATTGAACTTCTGGAGTTTTCTCTAGGCTCATGCCCCCCTAGCTTGGGTCTCAGTGGGACTCGATGGTCAACTTGTGGTGGTGAGGTTGGGCTACTCTTTTTTTCTTAGACAACATGTATTTTTCTTCTGGAAATTCTTTCAAGGAACTTCCATTCTTTTTAAAATAATCAGGCTGTAGAATTGCTATCGCATGCTAAATTTTTTAAATCATTTTTTTGGGTATGCTCAATGTTACCTTCCTATCAGGTTCTTATTTATTGGTGATGATGCTATTGTTAAGGTTTATTGATAATTCAAGCTGCAGACAACAACAGTGGAAAAGCTGTTGTGTCTAGCTAGTAGTATATTTAGGGGTATAGTAGGGGTACTCTTTTCAAATTAACTACATATGTTGATGGTAATAATAAAAATCATGTTATTCTTGCTGCTTTCGAGTAACCATATTTTGGCTGTAGTTTTCTGTGATTAACAGTTCTCTTTGATAATTAAGGCTTGAAATCTGAACTAAGTTTTCTTATTGAGTTTTGACAGAGAATCATGCATTTAAGTTTCGACTGGGACACAAATGAAATGAGTATCTTGTTGCAAGCAAAACTGGCCAAACCATTTATGGGAACTGCACGGATTGTTATTAACAGCCTCCATATAAAGGGCGACGTACGTATAACTTCTTTCCCTCTTCCCTCAACTGTATCCACTCTTTCAATTTTTCAGCATAAGCAGGATAACAAGGTTAACTCATGAAATATCATAGATTCACTAAGAGAGAGCGATCACATTCATTTTGTGGTTCCAACTTCATTCATTGATTAAATTTTCGGAAATGCCAGTGGGTCTCTTCCTTTTGATCAGAATCAAATAGTAGTTTCATACCTCTAATACAAATGAAAGTTGTGCAACCAGTCCTACCTGTGCCAAAGTTTATCTTCTCCTTGGTTTATAGTTCATGAGTTTTTTCTATAGTTTTAGGATGTCTTGGGTGTTTTAGACTTTTAGTTGGCACTCAACCATATACAATCCACGCTTTCACTGAAATAAAAGCTAGCCGTGTCGTAAAATTTAATCTGTTGTTTGGATAACGTTTACAGCTTGTCTTGATGCCTATTTTGGATGGGAAGGCAGTTTTATTTTCATTTGTGACAACTCCTGATGTAAGAATAGGAGTTGCTTTTGGAAGTGGTGGAAGCCAATCATTACCCGCAACAGAGCTCCCGGGTGTTTCCTCCTGGCTGGTATGTTTCTACATCAATCACTGGTAGTACATCGGCAAATATCATATTCCTGGATACTTATGCTTCTGCAATCTGCAAAATTATTTCTTTTTTTTCCCAAGGATTGCAAAGTTCTTTCAATAGGTACATGTAGATTATGGAATAAATGCAATCTTCGTTTCAAAGTCCATTTGAGTAGCTCAGCAATCTGTCCCTTCTAATGCAGGTCAAAATTTTTACTGATACCCTGGTTAGGACAATGGTTGAACCTCGCAGGCGTTGTATCTCTTTGCCACCGGTCGATCTGAGGAAAAAGGCTGTGGGCGGTATTATATATGTGACAGTCATTTCTGCCAGGAAACTTTATAGAAGTAGCTTGAAAGGAAGCCCAACTAGAAGGCAACATAGTTGCTCTACTAATGGTTCATTCGGAGAGCATCTTACCGATAAAGATATGCAGACATTCGTTGAGGTTGAGCTTGAAAAGCTTAGTAGAAAAACGGAGGCAAGATCAGGTTCAGACCCTCAGTGGAATACGACATTCAATATGATTTTACATGAAGATACAGGAACCTTACGGTTTCATCTTTATGAGTATAATCCAAGCCATGTGAAGCATGACTATCTTGCAAGTTGTGAGGTTAAGGTATAAATTGACCATAAAATTTCGTTTAAAAAATCTAGAAATTGAAAAATACAGATACATAAATGTATATTCATAATCATAGGTCCTATTATTATGTTCGCTATCATGCTTTCCAATACCATGGTTAATATTTTGGTGTAATGGATTGCTGATTATCTATCCAAAACCCTCAATAAGAAATGGATCTAGACTCTCTGAAATGGATCTAGACTCTCTTTACAAAAGGATTAAAAATCTGGCATATCCTTTTATTTCAAGAGAAAAAAAATGCAGAGTGCAAAATGAATATAATATCAACAAAAAAACAGACAGAATTAGAATTTGAATGGGTGTTTCCAATAAATTTCTATCATTGGCTAATTCAAAGCTTCTTCTTTATGAGCAGATGAAATATGTTGCAGATGATTCCACAACATTTTGGGCAATAGGACCAGATTCCAGGGTATTAGCCACGCATGCTGACTTTTGTGGAAAAGAAGTTGAAATGGTTATTCCATTTGAAGGGGCCCATTGTGGAGAGGTAAAATCCCAGTGACTTTCTCTGTGTGTAAAATCAAAAAGACCAATTACCAACCATTGAGTACAACAGACGGCTTCAGACCATCAATAAAGAACAAAAATCAGAATTCATCTTGATGGTCGAGCATGACGACACAGATTTAAGTGGTTGGAATGATGAAAACTGGTACGAATATTGGAACGACTAAAACTTCTTTTAACTAATTATAAAAACACTGCAGACAAAGAATTAATTATTGATCTTTTCAAAAGTATTTATGGAAAAACCGTACTTCTAAAAGTTATCCCAAGTTAACTCTAAACAAGGCTAGGGTATAACTCTATAACTCTCTCAATGGAAAAGGACCTCTTATCTGATGATAATTTCACACATCTCATACAAGTGAGAAATGAAAGAGGACCAGGGCCACTCATCCGATGTGTTTGGATTTGATGATTTTTTACTTCTCTACCTCTGTTTTCTAAGCTGGATTTTGTAGCCAGTTGATTCTCTTGCGCTCACACATCGTTGTAATGCATGTTGTTGCAGCTATCAGTGAGGCTTGTTTTAAAAGAATGGATGTTCTCGGATGGTTCACATAGCTCTAACAGTTATCATGTTAGACCACAACAGTCTCTGTATGGACCATCAAATTTTCTTGCTAGCACTGGAAGAAAAATTAACATCACAGTTGTGGAAGGAAAGGATCTACCCACAAAAGACAAAAATGGCAAGTGTGATCCTTATGTCAAATTGCAGTATGGCAAGGTAGTTTTCTTTTATTCTAATTTCTCAAACATTTTAGTATTACCCAATATTAGTACTGATAATATTCCCTTTTGACAATTCTGTCTTCATAATTTCAGGGTCTCCAGCGCACGAGAACTGCTCACTCCTTCAACCCAATCTGGAATCAGAAGTTTGAATTTGATGAGATAGCTGGGGGTGAATACCTCAAGTTAAAATGCCTTACTGAAGACATATTCGGCAATGATAACACTGGCAGTGCAAGGGTAAATCTGGAAGGATTAGTAGAAGGGTCAATCAGAGACGTATGGATTCCTCTTGAAAAGGTTAATTCTGGAGAATTGAGGCTTCAAATAGAAGCCATCAGAGTGGATGACAATGAAGGATCAAAGGTATGAACCTTTAACTTCGTCACGTACAGAGTCTGTTTCAAGAGATTTAAAAAGATAGAAAGAGATGATTTAAGCAAGTGTAAATGCAACAAGGCTTACATCTGTGTTATATGATCCTCCAACTCCATGGTATCTAATTCCACATTGTTCCATTTCCACAGGGCTCAAGCTTGGGTCCAGCAAATGGTTGGATTGAACTAGTTCTGATTGAAGCAAAAGATCTTGTTGCTGCTGATCTCAGAGGGACAAGTGATCCTTATGTGAGGGTCCAATATGGAAAACTGAAGAAAAGAACTAAGGTTCAATACAGTACCATTCTAGTTCTTGACTTTATAATAAGTTATCTTTCAAGTTCCAATTTCCATGGTGTCAAAAATTCTTATGGCTTTATCAAATGGTTAGAGTCATAACCATGAGATTTTTTATGTTAAAACTTTTAGATCATTTATTCTCAACTTAATTATCAGAACCTTGCAGGTTATGTACAAAACTCTAAGTCCCCAGTGGAATCAGGTGTTGGAGTTTCCTGACAACAGCAGCCCTCTGCTGTTACATGTCAAAGACCACAATGCTCTACTCCCCACATCAAGCATAGGCGATTGTGCTGTGGAATATCAAGGGCTGCCTCCAAACCAGATGTTTGACAAATGGATACCACTTCAAGGGGTAAAAAGGGGAGAGATTCATATTCAAATCACAAGGAGAGTTCCAGAACTAGATAAGAGATCTAGTCTGGATTCAAGACCCAGTCTGGATTCTGAAATGCCCTCGAATAGAGCTCAAAAGATTTCCAGTCAGGTCAGTTGTACAGAAAAAAGTTTAGTTCTGTGTCTCTTTGAGATTTTAAGTTTATGTTTGCATCCAATCTGTTGACATGTTATTTATGCATCTCTGGTGCATCCCGGCCGAATAACTTCAAAATCTCTTCTTTTGCATTGAAAAACTTGCAGATGAAACAAATGATGATTAAGTTTCAATCGTTTATTGAAGACTGCAATCTTGAAGGACTTGCAACAGCTTTGAGTGAGCTGGAAAGTCTAGAGGATCTGCAAGAAGAGTATATGGTACAGCTTGAAACTGAACAAATGCTTCTAATAAACAAGATTAAGGAACTTGGTCAGGAGTTTCTCAGCTCATCCCCTTCCTTAAGCAGAAGATCATCTGGATATTAATCAGATCCGTCAGATTTCTCTACCTTGTCAGTTTGCAGTACAAATCATGACTGTGGCCTATATTTTGAGATTCTGATACAAGTGTACATGTTTTCGAGAAGGGTCCGTAAAATCACAAGGACCCTTCATGTTCATTTTCGTATAGGAATTCTTATTTATTCTGAACAATTGGGAAGAATCGGCCTCATTTGTTATAGTTTTTAACTTCCTGCGGTAACGGTTGAGCTAACAGCAAAAAATTGTAGATGTGAACCTTAAAGTTCTTACAATCATGACAAAAAAGAAAGTGGCGCCCAAGTGTTGGGTAAAAATATATCTTTCAATCTCTATATTAAAGCACTTTAACAATGAAGTCCTTGGTACTAAAATTTCTTCTCCAATCAAACCAAATTACGTTTGAGTTTGAATTATAAAGGGTATCTATTCTACTCAATCTACATTTGAATTTTAAAGTCATTTCAATCGATCTAATTTCATGTACAGGTTACTTTATCACGATAGTCTTTCACCCAAATAAATTTAAAAAATAAAAATAAAAAAACAGCCAACTCAATAGCATAAAAATACTCGCATAGATAGACGAGAAGCAAAAAGTTACAGATACAAAGACAAAGTCAAAACACTCCCATAGCAGCCTAAAAATCAATCTGAGCACGATCAATGATGCAAGAGTTAAGAAAGGGGGAGGGGAAGGGAAGGGAGGAAATCAAGAGAAGCCTGCTTCCCTTCCAGAACATTTTTCATTGGCGCAGTATCTTCTGTAGTTGAAACACTTGATTTCTTTGCTCTGGAGGCAGGAGATTGATTTGTTCCGGTGTGAGACTCATGACTTGTTGAAGTAGCATCTTCTCCATTTCTTGGCTCAACTGAAGGAGAAACCCCGAGAGTGGGGAAGGAGTCAATCGCAAAAGATGAAAATAAGATAATGTTATTCCAAACAGAAATAAAGAGTCACTAGAATGGTACCGGTGGTGCAGGACGAGGCTGATTGCCAGGGCCCATCTGACCAGGGACTGATGGTGGTGGTCCGGAGAGCTGCTGTGGTAGTGTAGGATTCTCTGGAGGGCCAGGCATCCAAGGCCCTCTGTCCGCAGGCTTTGAAGTTCCAACTTGATTCATGAACTCTGTACCTAATTTAGAACCTCCAGCCTGAGAGAAATATGCACCAAGCGAGACATTAAACAGCTAATACTGTGGTTATTTGATAAATTGTTCTCTACTGGCTTTAATAATTTGCTCTAAAAGTAGCTGGCATGCTCAAAGTCAAGACCTGCTTGTCTAAAACAAGTCCAATTTCTTATGATGACTAAGAACTATAGTTGGCAAAAGAAAGTACAATTGCAATAACGGCACATGACTGAACAATTAAAGCCACTCCTATTGAACTTTTGAGCTGTTAAAATTTAGGACTCTGTAAGCTCCAAAGTCCAACGCGTACTCACTCACCTATCATATTAACCAAAGCTATATATGAAACTCAATAGAGAACCATGCAAGATTGAGATTGAAGGATGTGGAACTCCTTATTCCATCAATTCTCATGAGAAGGAAACCTATGAGAATATTTACAACATACAAAAGGTTAAAAATAGATCAAACAGCATGACTGCGGCTGTTTTCTTTTGAGCAACCCAGGTTCCATCATCTAACGTCTTGATGCATTCCAGGGTTATGCCTGAAATCTAAAAAGATAACTGCGTCCATTTCAGGCAAATGCAAACACAAATAATACCAAGAACCTACAAGTATATTCCACTGGTATGGTGGGTCTGCAATATTTACACCAGTCTATACTGCTTAACCATTATTGGTAAATAAAATTTGGAAAAGAAAAAATCACATAACATTGGAATCTAATCAAAGTCTAATCTATTTATATTTAGCCTCAACAGAGTTACATAAGAAAACTGTATTATTTATAGCAATATTATTATCAATGATTAACAGTCCAGCAACTATACTGAACAGAATAGTCAGGGGCTCAAGATAGGCATACAGCATGAATCATGATTAAGATTTAAGTTGAAACAGCACTTCAACAGTGTACTGGGGCAGGAAGTCGATAAATCTACCTCAAAGCCAATTGAAAGAAAGAAGCCCATGCTCCTGTCAGGCCTCACCAGCCTCGTAAGAACTCAACTGATCTAGTATATGCAAGATAAACACATCCTAATTCAGTAAATAAAGAAAGAGGTACCTGATACATTGATTGAGGGGGTGGCTGACTAGGAACTGCTGACTGTCCCTGAGGGGGAAATGAATTTCCTATACCAGGAGGAAGTTTGGTACCTGACTAGAACGTTAAAAAATAGACAAGAGAGGTTGAGAAATAATTTTTGTCTGGAGATTTGTGTATTGTAAATCCAAAGGAGAATTGTAACTTGAAAACTAAAACTCTGACCTACATGAAACATGGGCTGTGAAACATGCTGTGGGATGCCGGCAGGTTGGTAATTCATATTGTGCCCCACTTGTTGGGGGTAGTGCTGATGGAAATTTGGACCCGTAGGTGCTCTGGACTGTGGGGGTAGTGGTGCCTGTAGTGGCAGGTGGGGAATTTCAGCTGTTTGTAATGGCTGCTGCAGCTGTACGGAAGCAGTTGAAATCTGGGGTTGATGAAGTAAAGGTGGCTGTGCAGCAGACGGTAGAACTGGAGGTACGCTTGGAACTTGAGAGGGTTGTGGAACAGAAATGGGATTTGCTTGGTGCATCTCAAATCCCTTGGGATGCTGTGGTGTCTGCAGGGGAATCAGAGGTGCTGACTGAGGCTGAACGTTCACTGTAGGAAGAGTAGTTGATGAGATAGGCATTGATGGTTGATTCTGATATTGTTTTCTAGGAGGGGCCAATGGTGGTGCATTCGTTTGTTCTTGCAAACTTATTTGACCTGCTGGTGTTTGAGTAGGCTGAATATTTGACTGATGAGTTGTATGTGTTGATGGCTGAGAATGATGCGAGGTTGAAGGCTGGATGCTTGGAATCTAAACTGAAAAATAACTTTAGAAAAATGCAGGAAAAAAAGAGAGAGGATAACTAGCGTACTACCTGAGGAGGCCTAACCATCCCAAGCATAATCTGCGCCTGGTAGATAAAAACAGTAGAATCAATAACATTTTCACTAACCAAATAAGAAACTAAAGGTAAAACCTCTAAATGAGCAGATCAACTAGTAACAAGGGTTCCACGCTATTAACCATATAACTCAAAGTACCCTAGAGAATAAATTACTGTTATTAATAACACTTGCTCCTGGTCGGAACTAGAATTTAGCGTTTAAAGTTGGCACTTGCAATAGGCCATACAATTTGACAGTCTATGCTGTCTCCAAGGAGGTAATAAGAAGAAAACTCATGTTCCAGACTACTTTTCTCGTCTTTGAGATTACACGTCCTTGCAGAGCAAGTTGGAAAGATAGAGAGATACTCCCAAATTAGTTAGATTTCAACCGGAATAGATCAATCCATTCGTTCAAGGAAATGATCCAACAGCTTTAAGTTAATTAATTATTAAAATTAAACCTCGTAAAAGATTGTGTATACAATCATACATTACTATATCGTATTCGATTTCCTTGCCGTACTTGCAATTATACAAACCCTGTTTCATGGGAAAACCCTAATTGTTCAAACTCTTCAAAGACAAGATTAACAGGGCAAGCTCCACACAGTTAAGTAAAAGAGCTTTACTCAGGACACGAAAAACCTAAAAATTGAAACCTGGAAAAGAGCTTTGGTCAAGAGCGGATTTTGGATGAGAATTTGTTTCGCCTGCTGCTGATTCTGTTCAATCAGTGTCTGCACAAAAATAAACACAACACCAATCATACCTCCGACGTCTAGACATTGCTCGGAGACAAACCGAATTCAGGATGAAGAAAAGGGGGACGGAGCAATATCGATTCCAAGAAAATAGAAAAAAACAAGGTACCTTCATTTGAGACATGATATCATAGAGTTGATTCTTCGACATTCCTGCGATGCTCTCCGGCAGACCGGTGCCGGCAACTTGCTTTCCCGCCATGTTCGACGTCCCAGCACCACCAACTGAGACTGCGATTGCTTCTCAATTTCTCGCCAAGAGAGCTGCGAGATTTGGTTCGTATGAATCCAACAGCGTAGCGTTTGCTTGTCCGGAAGTTTATAAATCTTCAGGGACAGAAATTTGCCGCAATTTTTCTACTCAGGCATTTGCATTAGCTTCCCCCCTCAATATTAATAGAAAGACTATGATTCTTTTTCTTATTTCGGTATTTCATAAAAAAATATATCTTTACCAATATTTTGAAATTTGAAATCAATTTTTAAATGGTTAAAGTGTATATTATCAATCAAAATGTCCGAAATTCTGAAATATATGTATATATTAAGTGAAAGTTTATAAATAAATACCTCTATAATAGGTGTTAGATTCTAATTCCAATTTTGATATTTGGGATGTAATATTCTAACATGTATATTTATATTTGCCTTCGATTTCAGAATTTGCTAGAATTTGAAAAATATTCTTACGAAAAAATTTTTTTTTGGCAAATCTGGGTTTTGAACAGAACATTTAGCCCAATTACACTGGGCTTTGTGAGGAATGAAAATGGGCCCAGCGACCGAATGTGCTTTCAACCCGGCCCATTCATTTAGCGCACTACGATGAATATCGTGCGTTGCGTTGTCCTCCCGTGTAGCAGCGCGAAGAGTAAGACGATTCTCAGACTCGGAGCACGCACAGAGAAAGGGGAAAAGCTATGGGGAGGAGGAAGACAGTGGAATTCGATGAATCTCCGCCGGATGATTTCGATGCGGAGAATCCGTACAAGGATCCAGTGGCGATGCTGGAGATGAGGGAACACATTGTGAGAGAGAAGTGGATCGATATCGAAAAGGCGAAGATACTGAGGGAACGGCTCAGATGGTGCTACCGCATTGAAGGAGTCAACCATCTTCAGAAGTGCCGCCACCTCGTCCAACAATACCTTGATTCCACTCGCGGCATCGGCTGGGGCAAGGACGGACGCCACCCATCTCTCCACGGTTCTCTCTTTTCGTCTCTAATTCTGTTTAATTTCCCAGAAATTTCAGCATTATAGGAAGTATTTTGCCTTTTTGGCTGAAGATGGAGGTATTTAGAGTAACTGAATGTAGGTTATAATTGGGTGCCGATGCTCATAAGTGGGAATCTGCTCCATACTGGAAGTGTTAATTTCTAAAATATTTTTTGCTTATAAAACGTAGTGGATGAATACTCTTTGAAATTAATCTGATTCATTTCAACCTTTTGATGCTGGGGTACTATCTGGCTGCACTATTCTCCAATTTTTTCTCCTTGGGCTGCTCAAGAAATTTAAAGGACTGACTGAATGAAGTAACTCTCCCTCTAGTAATGATCTGATGGTGTTTCTTCTTGCTTCTGATTAGGTCCTAAAGTGGAGCCAGGTGAATCGGAGTGAACCTCTGGGAGGAATAACGGTGAGTCTAAACCTTTGCAACTTGTCTGGTTAATTTCTGTACTTGATCGTTCTGATCATCAAATCTTGTTTTTGTCAGAGCTATGGATGAACAATGTATATTGGTTCTATATTATATTTGGTGTGCTGCTACGAGGTGTGAAAAGAGTTATGAACTCTAATCAATTGTCAATATTGCCAATTAATTTTAATTCTCTGTTGAGTGAAAACTTTGATAGCAATTATGCAGTAAGATTTTGTATCATTGTAGTCGCTAGTGGTTTGTTTTCGAAGACAATTGAAATTTTCTGTTCCTTTAGAAATCATGAGTTTTTAAGGAGTTGCATAATGATCTTAATATTACAAGCCACTTAATCATTGTTCTTAGAAGTGTGTATAGAAGACATGACATTAAGTCGGTGGTCATTGAAGCTTGAGTTAACTTTGGGGATAATGGGATCCTCACAATTTGTTGCCCATAGAAGTGGCAGTGATAGGTGCTTCTGTTCACTTTTGCAATCATACCAATCTATTTGAGTGAATCACTGGTGGCTGTATATAGGAGAGTGATGCTCTTTGAAGGAGCTCAGTTGGCCTTTTTGGGCGTTGTGGGTGGTGTTGGTGTGTGGTTACAGGGTTCTAGATCCCCCCCAAGAAGTTGAATGTGGATAGATTACCACTCTTTAATCTGTTGAATCTTGCTCTCGTGAATAGTAACTTCTCTTGGTTTGCTCTTCGTGCTCCAGTGGTTTATTGTAGACTTTGACAGTGCTTTTTTTATATATATATTCTATTTTGTCTAGAGGGTGGTTGGATCTTTTTCAAGGACATCAGACAACATTTTAGTCCCCGAATTGCTTTGGACTACTGGCCTATTTTTCTTAACATTAGGATTGCCAAGCAGGGTTTGGCTTTTTAGAAGATGTGGTTACAATGCCCATCTCCCTTCATATGGGGTTTCCGGTTTGTAAGAACTCCAATGCTATTGGTAATCTTTGCACTAGAACATGGAGGTGCGTTAGGGATTTTTATGGAATGAGAGGATTGGTCTAGGGTGAGGTAACTTTCATTCAGTCAGTTATTGGTGGGATCGTGCTCCTCCTTAACTAGTTTAGGATAACTTCATCTATTTGTTCCATGTTGGAAAAGATTGCAAAAGACTTGCTGAGGGGAGGGAGGAGTGATGGGAAGAAGGTGCGACTCATCTAGTCAAGTGGAGGCTGTGTCCAAGTTGGCCTGTAAATGTCAAAATCTGAATGTAATTTTTTTTCTTGGTTTGTTGCGTTGGGAGAATTAGTTCAGCTGAGGATGTTATCCAGATGTTCTTGTCTACGATCTTGGGAATTCAATAATATGTTCTCTGTAACCATATCAAAAAAAAAAAAAAAAGTGTTCTCTGTAAATAAGCATTAAAAGATTTGAATCATATCCTGTGGTGATGTCACTTTGTTGTGAAGATGTTGGGATGCCGATTGCGGGAAGGTAACCATATAACTATGTTGCAATATCAAAGAGACATTACAATATCAATAGCCTTTCGAGAGGGCTATCCCTCTTCCATGAACTATCCCAAGTTCCTTACCTTAAAACTATTCCCATCGATTTCTCCCTTCTCTCCCTCCGACCTCTAGTTATATCCAACTTATCCTTAACTAATTAACATAATACCCCTAACTAATATACTAATATTATTTCCAAACTATTCCTAATAGTACTCTTACAGAAGATTTGGGGTAGATTCTTGGAGATCTTTACTGTTGGTTAGGATGGAGCAATAGAGGAGGTGCTTTGGCATCCACCATTTGTCATGATGGAAAGCCTCTATTGGTAGGTTGCTTCTTTTGCTATTCATGAAGGAAGAGCCTTGGTAAGGAAGAGGAGATCGACACATTTCAATGACACCAAATATTCTCTACAATAATTTTTAGTGATTATCCATTATTTTCTATTATTAAACAATTGGAACCTCTTTTTATTATCCTTTTTCTTTTGTGGCTCGACTTTTGTTCTTTCTTTGTGCTGAGTTAAAGTTGATTTTTCATTTAAAAAGAACATTGATAAGAAAAAAAAAATTCTATGAACTAGGTCTAGATTGGAGTTTGGTTTTGCTGGAGAGTGATATATCTTATTTTCCATACGGTCTATACCACTGGTTATCTGAACTAAGTGTATATAATATCTAAATGAATGTTTTTCTGGATAACTAAACCAATTTTCCTTAAGATATATAAAAGTACAAAGAGGACCACACGGAATAGCTAACCCAATCCAAACCAACAAGGGGACTACGAGAAAAATTACAACAATGAGCCCCTACAGTTGGTGATCATGAATAAAGGATAACTATAATAAAGCTTAGAACTTTGAACTCAAAAGAGAGGTGTTGGAGTGTACCAACATCAAAACCTCTCTTGACGACCTCTTAAGACTTGAAAAAATTCTTTGTTTCTTTCCTACCAAATATTTTATAGATGGTAAAGTAGCCGGCTTACCATAAATGACTTGTATCCTAAAAAGGAAGATCTAAGGTAACTGCATTGTTGCCCGACAACTTGAATTTATAACCAAAGTATCAAAAGTATGCCAAAAACAACGCCATGCCTCAGTAGCAGAATGTCTAAGCCAAAAGATGGTTTGAATCTCCCAAAGTTACACCTGTACAAAATACACCAGTGACGCCAAGGCAAAAGGGTAGAGAATCTTCAAATAAAATTAACAATATTAGAGCAGCCAAGAAAATAGTCAAATTTCTTCAGGATCTTCAACTTCCAAAGCTTGGAGAAGAAAGGGCGTAGAGACGAAATGGGGGAAGAAACTAATGGATGTAGATGTACAAAGTACTGCAGAAGAAAATGCCAATGGGTTCTACACTGACCCTTTAAATTACAGATAGGAGGCTAACTGAATGCTAAGGGTTCTTGCTAGTCAAGTTGATGCCTATGGTGGTTGTTATCATTATTTTTTCATTCCACGATAAATAAAAATACAAATGAAGGATAAAGGTTTTTGCATCTTTTGCAGGTGAACTAAGTGGCTTGCAGAAAATGTTTGGATGGTTTTCCTCGTTGTGATCTGTTAAATCTGGACCTCCATCAGCTGCAGTTTTTTTATAATTATTTTCTTTTTAAAAGAAGGAATATGCATGGATCACAATGCCATGGGCAATGGATTTGCACAGTTTCTTGTTGTCTAAAATTGCCAATAACTTGGACATCTAAAAAACGCCAAATAATCAAATGAAGTTTTCTGTCATTGGATGCTTCTCTTCAACTGTGTATTGGTTTTTGGTTATGTCAAATGTGATACTGAGGTCTAGCAGAAAGATTGTATGGTCGTTTAATTTGGTTTGTGTATCTTATATACAGTTTTTTGTTCTATAACATGCAGAAGTTAGTATATGGTATAGAAGATCAATTTCATAAACTGAGTTTCTGTCGTTTATAATAATTAGTAAATTTACAGCATAGGACAAAGAAATCCATATACCAACTTTAACATCAGATTTTGTAAACTTGCTAACCCGAGAACTTGATAAGATCATATCATACACTAAAGCTTCAACCATTGAATAGCGTAATCTCTGGTTTTAAGATCAATCACGTTGATTGATTAGACTGCCTAACCTGTTGATTTCTGAGTTCATTTGTATTTATAATTGCAAAAGACAGACAATGATTTATCTTATCGTGTTCATGCTTTTTGAGGGATTAAATTCCCACAGATAAGATGGAATAATGTAGGTACATGTAGGTTTTTTGTTATTTTGCCCCAGAATATGATATCCCTTTGCTGATTCGCATTCTATTTCAAAAAGAGGCAAAAGGGAAAGAGAGAGGAAAAACAGGAATAATTCATGTAATATCTGCTACACAGAACAGAGTTGCTGAGTGTGAGTGAGCAGGACAGATTCAGAAACTTTGAAATTCCAATGCCATTTGGTGATTTACAAATTGAACAAACTGACAAATCAGTGAGAATATATGCATCTCACTAGGGAAACCCTTGTACTCTTTAGAACGAAAGTGAATTCCAATAGGTGAGTTTTCAATGAACTCTGTCAAAATCTGCACTCCGAAATTAATTTTTTTTTGCTGCGGATGTAGCTGTAGCTGTAGCTGGAAGACAGCAAATTATTATCAAATATATTGGCCCCAACTCCAAGAAAGTAAATTTTATACACTTACAACCACAGCTCAGAAAGTAGGTCTATTTGACTCATCAATTGGGTTTGTACAGAATAGCTACACGTGTGTTTATTGATGCTAGTTTCTCAATTCGAATAACATGTAAGGATGAAGATTCAAACTCAAGTTGGAGATATAAGGAAACTAGTTGATGAATTGGACTTCTTAGGATCCTAAAAATCTCGGAATCAAATATGTGGTTCAAAAATCTAAAATTTTAATATTCAATATTCTTTTTTAAGTCTATGAATCATGCCAGCTTGTTGGAGATTAGTAATGAACAGAGATATCTCATTGTAAGATTGTGTACTATTCTAATCTTCTTAGGATTCTTCTTCCCTCCTTCCCCCATAAGCACTTTATGCCCAACATTTTAGTTGGTAGTTTATGATTCTTTGTGATCAATTTATTGCGATAAGATACAGTATCATGAGATCATATTATAATTATAGTAATGTGACTTCTAAAATTGGTTATTGTAGCATTTTGAATTCAAAATTATATCCCAATAAATGAGTATTCCCCTCAAGACATTAATTGTGAGAATCATTTTTATTATATTGTGTACTAAAATATAAAAGATAGGTAAGAATAATGATGGATAGAAGAATCTTGTTGGTAGGATGTGCTTAGTAATACTACTTTCTAAAAAGAATACATCCTTACCAATACCAGCAATTTAAAACTTGAAAAAGTTTTAGAACATGCCTAATTCTTTTATGTATTGCTCACAGATCTCTTTTCATGTATGGTTTCTTCATTGATTTTCTTACACATGGGTGTTTTTTTCTTCTATCCTTGGATTCTCTCTCTAAAGCTCAGCCCTCATTTTTGGTTATATTAGAGGGAAGTTGGGGGAAAAGGGGACAAAATTTGGAAAATTGAATTAGAAAATAGAAGAGGGAGAATTTTTGTGGATGGAGCGGATTTGGAATATCGTTAAAGGTGTCAATTTCCTCTACTGGAGACGGGTTCGTAGGGACTTGCCCTGAATGGGATGAGGAATCCCCATCTAGGCATCCCGCTGAATAAGGACTGAGGAAAAACTTTCTCCACCATCTAACTGGGGACGGGAACGAGGATCACCGTCTCCATCCCTGTTCTCTGTTCGAATTTATTGTTGAGATGTCGTAGATTTATTGTTATATGTTTATATTTTATAGGGATAATTTAAACTAAAACGAAATAGTATGGTTTTTTTATTAGGTGTTTTAAGAAATTTTCATTGATAAATGACTTTTCATCTATATGTGGAGAAAGCAAGTAATTAGAATTTTATTAAAAAAAAAAAAGTAATTTAATGATGAAACTAATTAAAATAATAAAAAGAATAAATGAGGATGATTCAGTGTGGGGATCCGATCTCCGTGAATTTTCCGCAGAGAAGTTCTACTTGAATCCTACGAGGATGGAAGACAAAATGGGGAGCGGAGATGGAGACAGGGCATCCCCGTCCTATGAACCTCCCTAAATATGATGCACGTTGTTAATTAAATAAAAAGAAAGGATTGAAATTTAAATTTTGAAAATCAATTTGTTGTGAAGGCGGCTTCCCTTTGGACCCACTCTCTCTCTCTCTCTCTCTGTCTGAATTGACATGGCGGCTTTCTTTGCCATCCCAACTCCAACTTGCATATTTTTGATTCTCATCTTTGTTTTCAGAGTTCAAAAAAAAAAGGGGTAAGGATATAATTGGAAATATCTGAAACGCAAGAGCTCGCACTTTGAGGTAAATTTTGCTTGATAACCTTATGCACAGTAATGTTAGCTCGATAACTCAAATGGACTAATTATTGACAATTAGCTTAAATACTATTTATTTTACTTTTCAACGTCTAGTTTGATTCTGATATTTTCAACCTCTATCAATTTTAGTTTTTATATTTTTTAAATGTCTGATTTTTGGTTTTTTTACTTTTAAAAAATCTTGTTTCATTTTTTTCAATCACAATTTCAATATGACATTACATTTAATAAATTTTTTTGAAAATATAACCATAACTTTGCATTAAAGAGTTTTTGTTGGGTATATAATTTGTGCTCAATTTTTATTACTAGAAACCAAAACAATCACTTTTTATTAGTACATTAAAAACTAATGTACATATAAAATGAACTAAATTTTTGAAAGTTGAAAATACAATGACCAAAATAAATTGTTTTTTAAAGTAGATCAAAATAAATTAAAATTGAAAGTACAATGGTCAAAATAATATTTAAATCGTTAAATTTTTAAATTTTTGAAAACAAAATTAAAAATTTTAAAATATTAGGGTTGAAATTAGAATATTAGGTAAACTTCAAAGGGAAAAAAAGGAACGATACATTTATCTAAACAATTAAATTTTTGTCAAAACTAACTAAAAGTGAGAAGAATAAAATCTTTCTTAGATTCTTTATATTAATTAGTTAGAATATCCTTATAGAAACTTAATTATCAATATCTTACTCCATCATCAATTATGTAAATTAATTATTATCACAAAAAATAAAAAAAATGAAAAATAGTCACTGTCATAATATTGACAGCAAAGCAACATGTGTCAATTACTGTAATAAACTGAATAAATATCCGTCAAAAATCAATTATATGGATCAATCACTACTGTCTCTGAACATTTCAAATAATAATAATCACTGTTCTCAATCCTATAAGTGATTACTGATTTCTTTTAATTATATTTATTATCAATTTTCATGAAACGTGCATTTATAAAAATTTAAAAAAAATGAGGCTGCTCATAAAAAATTTCCTAATATAATCAAAATAATTGAAGGAAGCAAATGGAGAGTGGAGAAAATTCAAACTCCACTTTAAAAACCATCTGACAAGAGATGTTTGACTATTTTCTAATATAGAATGACTAAAGTCAAACGTAAATTTCACTCTAAAACCCTTTGAAATAAATAATTTAAAAAAAAGGCCCCAACTTTAGAGTAGGCTGTGGAAATTCAACTTTAAACTTCAATGGAAAAAAGGAAATATTCTTTTTAATGATGCAAGAAAAGTACATATAACCACCACCCTCAAATTATGCAAATATTGCTTCCTTATCAAGCTATCCTCTGCTCTGTGGATGTGCCACTCCCATTATCTACTCTCTCTTCCATCGCTAACTTGGTACGCAAGCCACCAAAAAAAAAAAAAGAAAAAACCCTTTTTTTTTGTTATCATATGATAAGATTAATTAAACTTCAACTTTATCGCAACCCAATCACTCAAGCAAGTCAACTTCTACTAACTCGATTGATATTCTTAGCAGGGTGCTACTATATCTTCTCTCAAAATCTATTTTATAGGAAGAATAAATCATCCCTCGACATAAAAGCATAATACGAAACTGATGAACATTGGTATTAGAGTCCAAAAAATTCAAACTAATATCCAATCCAAAAATAAAATCCGACCAAGATTGGTGATCCCAAAAGAGACACCATCTTCAGAGGCATGTTAAGGTAGACCTAACAAGAGTGTATAATATAAGTGAGCTACTCCTCCCATGAATATTAATAAATTAATAAAACCAACCCAACCCCTGCTGTCAAGATGGTTTTTCAAACAACCTCGATCAGCGACTCGGTTTCGAGACATGTTTGATAAGTCCTAGGGAAGTAAATCTGTGGTTGTTTCGTCCATGCGTTTCATGGTCAAATCTGTGTGTGTGTGTGTGATTCTCACTCTAGGTACTGCCCAACACTTGCCTCTCTGGCTCTCTCTGCCCATAAGGCTTTGCCAAACACTTGCCATAACAAAAACACAGCAAAATCGAGCAAGAGACAAAAACAGGGGAGCCTTCTTAGAAAGGGAATCAAAAGAAAGGCAGCATGTACACAGATAAGACCAACTCAGAGTTTGTCTCTCTGTGAGAAAACAGAAGAGGAAAGAAAATATATATGACAGTGTCTGAATGAATGCACATTGGTGCAGAGGAGTAGGCAAAACTTATCAGACTTGCATTGATAATAATTATGTAACTTAGCAGTACAAATGAGAGTTGAAAAAAATATCTTGGACGGCTCTAAAAGCACAGAGAAAAACCCAAGAACTCTCCCTCTACCAAAAACATTATCACAGATTGCATCCTCACAATGGCTCTATTTCAAGACCAGACTCACCCAAAACAATTTTTTTTACTGCTCTCAGTGCCTACTAACTATCTCCTAACTGCAAAACTTAACTTACATGCATGATATACTGCTCAACGTCTCGTCGAACCAAGAAAACTCCTTGTCGAAATCTATGTCCATTGGAGGAAGATCAAGTGCCCCAAGACTGTTTTCGATGTTGTATAGAGTATAATCGTCTATGTAGTTCATATCATCAGATAACTGATCAAAATCGTTGCAGATCAATGAACTGTCATCAAGACCTTGAAAATCCAGCTCCCGAGCATCTAATGGTGGTATCGGTAATGGTATCGATGTATCTTCCAGGATGTCTGAAATGGACTGTTCGTCTTCGTAGACCTTATATTCTTCTTTGATTGAATATGCCACAGTTTGATCCACATTGCATTCTTGAACTACATTCTTGAGTTCATTGCTGCATAAACTTCCAGCACACACATCAAGTACAGATGATGGTGAAGGATGGGAAAACAAAGCTATAATTTCTTCTGATTCAGCTGAGGCATCAACAATTGACCCGCTCTTCTTCTCCTCCTCGGATTTCTCTCCGCAAAGCTCACTGTTGTCCTTTGATTGCATACTTTCGAACTCGCACTTCTTTCTCTGATAAGCAACAGCAGCTTCTTCTGCAGTGTTATAAGTGCCGAGCCACAATCTTCGACCACGAAATGGATCTCGAATCTCTGCTGCATATTTCCCCCATTTCCTCCGTCGAACGCCTTTATACATCGACGACGATCTCTGTGTTCTACTGCTCCCTTTTACTTCAGTCTTGATTCTGATTTTGCCTCCACCATTTTCTTTGTGCGAGCTCTCCTTGGATGGCTTATGGCGGATGTCTGAAAACGGTATCTCCCAAATGAAGCGCTTACCACCGATCTTTTTAGCCTCTTTATTGAAAAGTTCATCTTCTTCACTTGAGCAGTCTGTGGCATCAGGATCATGAAACACTACACGAATTTTCCTCACAGAATTGGACTTTCCTTGGTTTAGTTGCTTAATTTTCTTCCCTTCTTTACCATACACATCTCGAATTGGAAATTGCTCGCGGAAGCCAGGCATTTTGAGCTTAAATTCTTGGCTCCAATGAATAAATAAGCGAGGGCAAAACTTGTTTTAGAAAAGAGGATGAATATTTGAGAGCGTGGAGGAGGATTGAGAAATGGAGAACAGAGGAAGTTGTAACGATCTTAATGTCACGGAAAACCCAAAACCCTGAAACAAAAATTAACCAAAATTGAGAAGAGAATATGACTTCTGATAGATGCTTGAAACCCCTTCACTCCAGAACAAGACCTGCAGGAGAAGAAGAAAGCGATATTAAGCAAAAACTAGAAGGGTTTTGAAGAACAGCCAAAAACCCACATATTGGTCGAAAATAATAGACTCATCAGGTATTGAACTCTAAGAATAAATGAGACATAAGCAAAATCCACATACCGACTTGATCTCAATTGCATGAAAAAGGGTCGAAAACTTTGATATTGTTGAGAACCAAATTGCATGTGAAGTGTGGAGAACAGAGAAGAAGAAGAAGAAAACCAGAGCTGCTTCAAAGCTCCAGAGGACAGATGAAACTCAGAAGTCATAAATCCCTCTACTAAACCCCCCTTTTGAGCTTTCTTCTCGGCGTAGAGAGAGGAAGAGAGAAAAATGAACAAACAAGCTGGGGGAACAAACAGGCGAAATGGGTCAGAAGCATGGACTGAAAAGTCAGAGAGACGTCAAAATCCCCAAAAATACAAAAGATATTCACAATCAATGGCGAAAGAAACCTCAAAAACAAAGCAGATTAAGTTCCCAATAGTATCAATAATCAGGAAAACAAGCAACCCCAATCAGAAAGGCACAGAAATTGTTGCAATTAGAGGAAGAAAATAACCAGAAAAAGTTTTTGGGGCACTCACTGAGGCCGTCAGAGAGTAGCTTCTTTGAGGGGTGTCTGTGCTTTTTTTTGGAGCTGATTCTCTTGGGGAAATTGTGGCCCTCCAGCGGAGAGCCTCTTCCTCACCTCTCTGAATCTCCTCTCTCTCTCTGTGTTTTCTTCAACCTCTAGCCAGAGGGACGAAATGGGAGTGTGAAAGGAGCCATTTTAAGCTGAGCTAAAAAGGCTCGCGTGCTGCTTCTTGGGCCATCTGTCCACCCAATCCCAATCTTTAGCAGCGGCTCCCCTCGACCTTTTTCTACAATTACCCAATTTGTTGATTTTCCTGGCGGGTCCCTTGCTAATGTCTGATGATATTTTAGTCATTTCAATACCACATTTTCAAAAACACAGTGTCGCACCATGAGATCTTATAACAAACACCCAAAAATCTCACTTGCCCACCATTGAATTTAAAGCACCACACAGAAACTTCTTTCATATGACTTTTAATTTTTTATAGGTATCCTTTCTTTCATCGTTTGATTTGGGCTGGATGGTTGATTGAGCTTATCAATCCAATGTAAACATGGTGAAGATGGAGGGAGCATTCACATTTTAAAAGGATGTTTGTGGAGGACAAGAGGCGTTTGACATTGATGTTTCGATCACTATAGTCGAATTGTGTAAAGGTGTACTGAAGTACTACGTATAATACAATGCCGTCCTGCTGTATATACATTTTTCTTATATTGATTATATTTTGTTTCAAGTTCAAACCAACTGTCACGAGGCTAAACGCTACGACTCACCTTAATTAGGTTGCTTCTTAGTCTCACATGCATTGTTTGGGAAGCTTTCTAGTATCACGTTTTTTTGTTAGAGTTATTACTCATATAGATTAGATAGCTCAAAAGTATCACTTAGATCGAGCTAGACTCAGTCAAGTATATACGATAAGCATACAACAATAAATATGCATTTATTCCTACATTAAACAACACAACAACATATTTTGGATGGTACTTTGCACTTGTCTTGTTTTAGATTGTCACAAAGCATGTCTGGACAACGTTCTTGTCTCACATGATCACATCGTCTTGGAACCTAGACGTACGTAAAATTAGATATATAGATTTATGGTATCTTTTAGTTAGACCTCATTTAGACTAGGCTATGTCGCTACCTAACTTCCTTAGATTGGATTTTGTACTAATGTCTTCATAATTTTTTACTTGATAAAATTTAAAATGAATTTCAACAATTGTGGTGGTTGAAAAAGGTTGAAACAATAGCAATAGCATGTTGAGTAGCTTGTGGTCTCGGACTCACTTATGCTTTGTACTAGCATTTTTATAGTTTCTAAGTTGGTATAGCTTTGGTTTTTATTAGGGTTTTAAAATAACATTTGTGGTGGTTGTGATTGGAGCGAGACAAGCTCGTGCATGCTAGTTGGTTTTTAGTCTCACTTAATTAAGTCACGAGGTACTTACTGTTTGTTAGTAGACCACAGTGTTATTCACACAAACAATTTTGAAAGTAATAAACAACTTCTATTTTTCTTAAAACATTTTTCACGACAAAAAAAAAAAGCACAAAGTTATTTTTCAAATTTGTTATCTTTTTGTTCCAAGTAATCTTGAAGTCAATTGGCGAGTAAACCTCTAATATATAACATTGTTTTTTTCAATATAATATGTGGGGTGGGAGATCGAACTTTACAACCTCTTGATTGTAGATTTATATCAATTACCGTTGAGTTACACTCGCTTTGACAGTAATATAACATTGTTGGATAAAATCAAATAGGATGATAACGCTTATGAAATTAATATAACCTCTCATTTTGTTCATCTAAATTAAAGCAACCACCGGTATTAGGAAAAAACAAAAGCTAAACCTTTTAAATGTGTAAATTACTTGAAAACTTAATATATTAAAAAAAAAGACTTGAAAAAAAAAGTCTCGATATATTTTTAGTAAAATTTATTAAAATAATGAATTCTATTGGAGGAATTTTTTTTAAAATAATTATCATGTAAATTGGAATGAATAGTTACATGCAACATAGTTTCATTTTTCCAACTACGCTCTCTTCAAATTGTTTTTAATATTTCTGTCATAATATTAATATTGTGATAAAAACATATAATATTCTACATTAAAAAAATAGGGATAAAAGAAGAAAAATGGCTTAAATTTATTTATTTTGTAAAAAATAATACATAATGAATAAAATGGAAATGGGTCTAATAGGACGATGATGGTTCCTTTGTCGATATCTTGAATTTTAGCACTAAGCCAATTTGTCATAAGTTTTGGTTTTGCTATCATTTTTTCAATTATTTTGTAGAATTTTCAAGTCAAAGTATCTAGACTTTAATGGCTTTCTTTTTTATTTTTTTGTTTAAACTTTTCGTCGTATAAGTATCAAATATCAAATTTTATTCATCTTAGATCAAGTTTGATAATGATTTTAATTTTAGTTTTCAAAATTTTGAATTAAATTTATTTACAAATAAACTTTATCATTATTTTCTTAAAAAAAATTGTCAAATTTCAAGAACCGAAAACAAATTATCAAAAACTGGTTGTTAAGCTCCCTATATTCTATAGAATTTTATTTTTAATTTTCTACCTAATAAATGTTAAAAGAGCTTTTAATGTCTTCTTAAATGACAACAACGATATAATTCACCTAGCTAAAATATATATAAAGAAGGTCGAAATTCGAATCTTTCATTCCACATATTGCTGAACTAAAAAAGAAAAAAGAATACCCTAACCTTATATAATAACCATTTTTTTAATGGTATTATTTTTCTTTCAGAGAAATAACTTATTTTCCAGTCAAGAATCTTACGATGAAATTATTGATTCAAGATACAGTCAATTATGATGAAATTATTGGAGATGAATACAATGGTGACATTATTATAAAATCTGAAGAATTAAAGATCCCATCTTTCACTTCAAAATTTAATGTTTTTACAAAAATAAAAGAAACTATAAACTTCAAAGCAAAGCAGTAATAATTGAGAGGTTATACAATCAAATACGTATATAGGTTGAATAATTTAATCTGTTTTTTTTTTCCGAAAATAAATCTATGACTATGAGGAAAGTTATTATTTGGAACATATTAATTTACCCAATTATGAAGAAAGTAAATGACAAACTACGTTTTATTTTTATTTTTTTTTAAAGCAAAATTAATGTATGGAAAAGACCAATCATTTCTCTTGTGGAATTGAAACTGGAAGGTCTATTGTTTAATTTAAATAATATTTTTTTTTTCAAGAATTTGTTAGATAAAAATTAAAAATTTTGGTTTAAATTTTTTGTTTTTAACAATTAAGGTTCTACTCAAAATTTTTGTTAACCCTTTTCTTAAAAAAAAATGTTCACAATTTTAAAACTATTTTATTTTTGTTATGAATTAAAAAATGTTTCTTTTGAAAGATTGAAAACAAAAACAAAGAAATTATGAGAAAAACAAGTTTGATTTAGGAAAGCATCATCAAACAGGTCGTGGTAAGATTTAAGAATATATATTGGATAATTAATTTCTAAAAGTTATTTTTTAATGAGAGATTTTTCGCTACCATTTTCATAAATTTAAGTACACGAAATTTGAGGTTAATAAATTTTGATTGGTGTAATCTATGTTTGTACCATACAAAGAAATATGTTATAAAAACGTCATATACTAAACACAGGTTTCTAAGTCATATCGTTAAAGCAGACATAGTTTAGTGGTAATTAGAATCAAGCTATGTTGTCTCGTAGATAGTAAGGTCAGTTGATTGTTCGTCATGACAAGGTGAGGAAATTTATCCTCCGCCTGTACTTTGTTCTCGGACACTATTCCTGGCTATGTATATCGATCTCCAACCAAGAGGTTGTAGGTTCAATTCTCCACCCCACATGTTGAAGTTACCCAAATTTAATTTGTGATCAATCTAACACATCACATCCTTTCTTTCAAGAAAAACTCATTCTATTAAATATTGTTATCTTATAAACAAACATGGATAAAATTCTTAATTTGGACTCAAATTTCAAAATTCATAATACAATAACGTCATATTTGAAGTTAAAATTTATCAATATTTATGAGTTTTATATCAAAATCAATCGACAACTATAAGAATAGTCTATTTACACTATAAATCTTTTTAGAGGATGATCTTTTTAACAAAATTGAATCCAACTCAAATATATCTCAACTAATTAAGATATATATCTCTAATTAAAATATTAATTGTGACGTAGAAAAAATAAAATTGAAAATAGGAATGCATGCATTTAGTTCTAGTTTCGAAAGAGGACAATAATGGTGGCAGCACCAGCATCTAGAAACTAGAATAGCCACAAAATTTACAGCCACATCACACCAATTTCACTCTCCATGTGGATTACTTCTCAAATATGGTACCCTTTTTGTTATGCCAAGTAAGGCAACTAATTAACTTCACATTCAATGCTATTTTAATTAATTTGCCCTCCTCATAAATTTCATTATTTTATTTTTCAAACATTTTGATATTAATTTGGTATTTGCATTTTGGAACGTAACGTTATCATTTTTACAAATATTTTACAAGTTATATTAGGCTGTAAAAGATATTGAATCCGTTATTGTATTGTTAACATGTAATCCATTATTATAATTCATGATTAATGTGTAAAACAAATTTCAGTTACTCATCTTTCGTAAAAGACGAGGGAGAGAGTAGGTTTAATACCAGCTCACATGTGACACTGATATCTAACCACTTAACAGATTCAAATCTACAATCTTATAAACGAAGATGTCTTGTGTAGTGTGGGAAATCAAACAAAGAATGCTAAATTAATATATTTTTTTTAATACACCGATATGTGGAGGTGGAGATTGGAATTCTCAACGTTTTGTCGAAGATATGTGTCTTATTCCATTAAGCTTAGCATAGGTTTGTAGGCTAAATATATGTTTTAGTCCTTAAGTTAAAGGGTATTTTTTCCAATTTAATCACTATTGTTTAAAATTTTTCAATATAGTCTCTTGCATTTTAAAATTTTTCAATTTATTCTCTCATCATTCCTTCGTAAATGTTAAAATTTTATGATGGAATCAGCAAAATTTTAGAGTAGAAAAATGTCATCTATCGGAGGAAAATTTATAATTCCTCCTACAAATTTGTTTGTATAACATTGGTAGTGATTTTGAGCTTTTTTTTTTTGTTTTGATGACATTTTTTCTCCTCTAAATTTTCAAAAACTCACCATTGTATGGTGCTAGACCAAAATTTTAACATTCACCAATCACGAAGGATTAGACTGAAAGAAAAAAAAGCTAAAACGTAAGAAACTAAATTGAAAGAGCACTCAAACACGAACGTCAACAAGTTCTCACATACATCTTATCCAACAAAGAACATTGTAAAACCCAAAATTGGGTAGAAGAAATTAAAGGGGGGAAGGTAGAAAAATGGGGAAAAACACTATAGTAGTCAAAAGCAAAGGAGGCAAGGTGAGGTGTTCATGTTCTTATTTAGCATGCCCTTTCAACTCTCCCAAGGCAAGATCCTACTACCTTTTTCTTTCTTTCTTTTCCTTCTTTATTTTGAAAACATTCTTCTATTTGTCTTAATTGCCCCCCTCCCCACAATGACTTGACTCATTTTCTTTTTTCTGCTTCCTAATTGCCAAACACAGCCCCTCCACTTTTCAAAATCTACAAATGCCTTCTCTTCCCCATCTAAAAATAACCCATATCACACTTTTAATACTTTTCTTTTCCTTTTAAATGAAAATTTTTATATTCATATTAGAAACCCCTGACATATGTAAATTAGTTATAAATAGTATAATTTTTATTAAAAAGAACATTAATCATAAAACATTAATTATTTTTGGTTTTAATATCAGAGAACAATAATGGATTGTGGCCCAAATGCTTGATGTGGATCCAATTCGTGTCCGGCCCTATTCATCTCCAAGCCCTTTTGAATGTCAGATGGGCCCAAGTATAACAACAATAATGAGTTCAAGCCCAATTCAAACTTTGATTCCAAATTTATTCTTTTTTAATATATTAGAATCTATAAGGGGCCAGAGTTTTAAGAAAAAGAGAGAGAACTTCATGCTTTTAAATAACTCTTTTTAATTCTCACAAATATTGACTAAATTGTAACTTCTAGAGACCGAAAGCCGGGGTCGTTCTATCAATAACAAAGTATCCGGGGGCCATTATTGATTATATTAAAAGTAACCGGGGCCATTCTGTGGATAGCCAGAAACCTGGTGGCATATAATTTAAATTTAATGGTGCGGTGGGGCCAAAATAAAATGTTAAATTTTATAAATGTGTATTTTTATGGAGACAACAATCATCGGTGGGTCTAATTGCAAAGCTCCTTATATTGCGCATTATCTTTTTCTTTTTTTTTTTCTTTTTTGAGAAAGAGAAATTATAATTTAATTGGGGGAAAAAAATAACATAGTGATATTTTACCAGTCAGATGACTAAACATGGATATTATCTACTCGATTTGTATAAATCAATTGCGTTTCCTCTCTACCAACTAGTAGTGAAGTAGTTGTATTCTATGATATATATATTATTTTTATAATAAAAGTGTTATCTATCAATTATTGATTTTCACTTCTTGTGTAATCTTTTCTTATTTTAAACTATCAGCAATATAAAGTTGATTGATTTTAATGTGCTTAGATTTTAAAACGACATGACCATATGTGTCATCTACTACTTCTTTTGAAGTCATGGTTCAAATTCATACATTCATTCACCTTTGTTGAATTAAAATAAAATAAAAAGTTTAAATACTACTTTGTTACTTATAGGTTCGACTTTAGTTCAACTTGGTCTCTATACTCTCAAAACATCATTATTAATCTCTATATCTTAAAATTTTGTTCCTTTTTAGTCCATGTATTTTGGTCTTTATGTTTTTAAAAGGTAACCATTTTAATCCCTTCATTTTCATTTATATTTAACTTCTTTTGAACGTAATTTTATATTTCACTTTATTCACAAAATTTATTGAAATGTAGCCATAAATTAGAATTAAAAAGCTTTCATTACATATAAAATTTGGGTTAAAATGTTGAAAATGAGAACCAAAATAAATGTTTTGAAAGTACAAGGACTAAAACAAATAAAGTTGAAAATACTTGTATTAAAATAAACATTTTGAAACTACGATTGTTCACTTAGGTAGGAATTAATTTTCTATGTGTTTCTTTGATAACCAATGATTTTCTCGAGGTACGTATTCTAAATACTCACATAAGAGAAAAAAAAAATTAAAGACTCAAATAAATCGAATTAAAAATAGAAAGAACAAAATAATATTTAAAAAAAATATTGAGACAAAAAAGAAATTAAATGCAAATTTGAAGGAGAAGCATGTAATTCACCGTGATGTGATATTTTTGCAAAACTTTCAAGGAAATTGCCATTGAGCGGCCCAATTGTTGCTCATTTAAAAAAGTTGACCTATAGAATGCATGCTTTTGGTCCATCTCAAAGGCTCTAAAGAACTATCAAGGGTAGCAAATCACGACCGTCAACTACGGTAGACAGAATCTCACGCGCCAATCTGACCGTAAAATTTCTCCACAGCAGGTGCCATCGCCGCAAGTGCATCGTATTTTCCCATCAGGCGCGTGATAGTTTAGTTAATGTCCAGCACTTAGAATTTGCCCCGATTTCTAACAGTGACGTCATCATACGGAACTGAAACGACGTCACACCATGGATTCCAAGGTTCCCATCCAACGGTGGAAATCGAAAGGCGTCAATTGTAACTGATTAAAAATTCAGCAGGTCTGGTCATTGGGCACAAATGGCCGCCCCTACAAATCTCCACCTCTGAATTCGAAGATTTTCTGCAGCCTACCTACGATCCGCTGATCGGCGCTCCGGTTTCGAAGTTCCGTCGGAGATAATCGAAGAATAAAAAGTAAGAGTTTAATTCGGAGATCGAGAATGGAGAGGGAGAAGCGGAAGACAATGTCGCCAGAAGAGACGGAGAAGAAGAAGAAGAAGAAGAAGAAGACGAGGAAGGAAGAGAGAGTGGCGGAAGCGGCGGCGGCGGCGGCGGAGGTGGAGGAGCCGACGACGGAGGAGGTGGAGGAGTTCTTTGCCATTCTGAGGAGGATGAATGTGGCTTTAGAGTACTTGAAAGCGGCCAATCGGATGAGAACGACGGAGGAGACGGCGGTGGTAAGCAACGGAGAGGTAGGGGAAAACAAGGAACTGAATTTGAACGAAGTGCCGGCAGATTCTTAAACTTCGGGTAAAGCCATGGAAACAGAGACGAAGAGCTCGAGTTGTTTTGTTCGTTCAGCTTCTTAATCCCACTGTAAATTAATCCTAAACTCAAATTTTAAATTAATATCCAAGTTATGTCACCAATTAGTCTATTTATGATGATTTTTTTTTCTTTCAAATTTTCCTCTCCCTCAGTTCAAATAACTAAACATGATTTTTGTTTCCAAGAGGTTCGAATCCATCATCTTTCATCGAAGATAATTTTGTGCTGTCGATTATAAGAAGTTGATTTAACATAGTATTTCTTAACAATTGATTGAAGTTATTTACTAAAGTTATCATAAGAATAATAAATAAATAATCTTAATTATTAAATTTTTTAACACTATTCTATTTCGAACGCAAAAGTACACTAATATATATCATTAGACAAAACAATATGAAATTTTCTGGAGGAATTTTTTGCTCACTAGGCAAAACTAAATGAAATTTCCTAAATAAAATTGGTGAGAGACAAGTTTCTTGGTGGATATTTTTTTCATTAATATATTTATAATCTTTCCTAAATTAAAATAAAAATTTAACCGAGCTATAAAACAATTTAGTTCAATTATGATAGTCTGATATATATTTTGTGATATTTTTTAAGTATAAAAAACAATTCAATTAAAATTTCAACATTCATATATATATTTACATTTTATTAATTGGTTTAGAGATTAAAATATATATATATATATATATGAAGGACATTCTTTGTCTCCAAAATTAAAATAGGAAATGAAATATTCGTTCTGTTCGAGAATAGTCCAGCAGAGTCGTATTCTTATAGAGAAGTAGAACGGAAACAATTTTATTTAAATTTTATGCCTTATTCATTAATTTTTAATTGAAAAATCCATTAACGTATATTAAAGAAAGTCTTCAAATCCGATGGTTGCAGTCAACAACTTTTCCACCATTTAAATTTAAATAAAAGAGACAACTTGACATTACAAAAAAAAAAAAAAAAAAAAAAAAGGTTGATGAGTGGTCTATATTAAAGTAGAAGACTAATTGAAAAGCGTAGTCAAGTTATTTTTTTAATTGGCAAAGTACCTATTTTTAGTTTATTTTTCTATTTCTAATCATCACGGTTAAAGGAAAAAATTAAAAAAATTAAAAGTAAAAGAAAAGAAAAGCAGAGTCATGTTCCATAGATTATAGACAATTAAACATTTTTCTTTTCAGAAAAGCTTTATTTGTTCAAATGGCCAAATAGTTTATTGAATTATATAATTGTATTTTAACCTCGTGAATATCAATATAAATTTCAACAAAATTAAAAAGAGTAGTAATACTAATTAAAATTTGAATTTATAAGGTTGACATTAATTTGATATTATTAATGGTTAAATTATTTTGTGTAGATATGTCATCAAAGTAGAGTAGTTAGTTGTATATATATAAATATAAAAATATTTTAACTTTGATTTTTAAAATACTATATTAATTTGATTTTTGAGGTACGATAAACTACTCGAATATATCATTAAGTAATGCACCCAAAGTCTTGAGTGTTAGGTTAGGAAAAAAAAAAAGGTAATTTGTTCCATTCTTGGACCTAATTTTTCCTCGAACAACATTTCTAGACTTCGTAGTCCTATCAAAATCCAGCTTTAGAATATTACAAAAAAAAATTAAAAATAAAAATTTGTTTAGAAAAACTATAGGGTTGTTTGGAATTTGTCCTAAAAATTTGTTTTTCAAAACTAATCGGTGAAAATATGTTTGGTTAATTTTTTTTAAATGTTGTTTTCTCTTCATTTACTTTCATAAACATGGTTTTTTTTATAGAATAATTTAATTTGTTCATTTTTAAAAATCATGAACTTAAAAGAAAAATAATTGCACAATAATTTTAGCATGTTCAAGTTACTCTTCCAAAATTTTTTAAATTGACTTTAAATTTTGTTGTAGTTTTTAAATTTATTTTGATCGTCCAACTTTCAAACCTTCCATTTGAGTCCAACTTTCAAATATTCCATTTAAGTTGCAAAATTTCTATGAAATGTTATTTTTTAAAAATAAATTAAATAATTACCCAATAAAATGTCACTTGATAGCTATGTGGTTTCTTAATTAGAATATGATAAGTATGACCATGTAAATCCATTCATCATCTACCAATGATTTACAAATTTGAGTTTTAATCGTTGGTTCACCGAAACAAATACAAAAAATAGGAGCTGACTGACCGATAAACATCTAAATATTATTCTTTTGTGAATT